>NW_026865793.1:0-35000 GCF_026571515.1 Ruditapes philippinarum | reverse complement strand
AATGTAAAATTGATATGAATATTATATTGCATCACTTTAAACGATACTAACCATTGTTTAATCTTTTCGTCCGTTTATACATTTGACATAAGGTGTGTGCGTAAAAAACGAAATTTAATCTACAAAAAGTCATAGTATAAAAGCAAATCGTTCAAAGCATGAACATTTAAACACCCAAACTTAAAGAGCTAAAATGATACGAGAAGATTACCAAAAAGAATAATGACGACCTACAGCCAGTAAAGCGTAAACAGTGAAATGATTTTAGGATAAAGGAGCAAACTTGTTTTCCTTCAAAAAATATTTACGTTAATTCTTTATTAGTTTAAACACAATTGCTTATGATCATTTCAATATTTAATTAACGGCAAATATCGTCTCTGGTATTTGCTGTTTAAAGAACAATATTAGTAATGTCTATAGATCATTCGAGATGACAAGATTAAAGTCTTTTCTGTCATACAAAGTAAAGAAAAATAACACAATAGCGTAACGGGTAAGGTATCACTCTATGATATCGCATGACAATACAGATAACACGCTTGTCAAATGACTCAGTAAAAACAGCCAAACATAAGTTATGGATTAAATCTTTTTACAGATTAAAGTTACTACTAGTAATTCAACGCTAAACTTTACAAAAGAAAAGCATATTATGATAAATTTTGAACGGGTGCAGAAAGGTTTGATTAAATAGAACCATAGATAGTTAAGATAAATAAATACATCCGTTTAAATCATTTCTGCAATGTTCCGATCATTTGACTCTGTTTTAGTAATACAACATCTTTTGACACCACATAACTCACAAATTTTGAAGTATGTTTTCCTTCTAATAGCGAAATATCACTTTCAAGTATATCTCGACTGTAGATGGACTATCTAAAGACGAATTAAGGAACCTATCATAAAAGTTATTATCTTTTATCATAAAAAGGGGTTAGGGCTAGGGTTAACCTTTTTTTTTGGTGATTACCAAGAACGTAAGAGATCAATAAACAATGACAGACGGGTGATTACTTTATGTCACCATCTGACTGTTTAAAGCATTAACATTAAATGTAAATTATGAAAATTTGAAATTGTTAACTTTGTTCTGTTTGTACTTTTATATAGTTCGAACTACCAAAAGGATGTTTTCAAAAAGATGTTGTGAGCCGTGAACAGTGCATGTTTAAAACCTTATCAGAGACATGTAAAGTAATATCGTATACAGTAAACTCCACTTTAACGAACTTATTGGGACATTCAAAATATGTTCCTTATATGCGGAGATCCTTATAAGCATAAGCGGATAAGTTCCTTGTATCAGGAGTTTTTATAGCGAACATATTTACATATAACGAACTGTTTATTCCATTTTAAGAGCATTTGATTAAGAAAAATAAGTCATTTATTCTTTTTACACAAAATACCAAAGAGGGTACTTTTTGGAATTAAAAAATCCTTTGCTATTTCTGTTTTAGTTTTACTTTCATTTTCAATGTATCATAAAATATCATATTAGTATAAGTAGTTCAATATCATTTAATAATCCACAAAGATATATTTAGTGGTTAAATTTGTTTCATTTCGGCCAAAATCAGCAGATAAAATAGACATAAGGTCTCGTATAATAGCATAATGATTTTATATAAAAAGTTGCAAAGTCAGTCAAACAACATCTGAAAACTGAAACCATTATTCCGCTGTCATCGCATTGCTTTATTGCCAATAACCTTTCTGTACTTATGTCATTTTATCGTAATTACTCTTTAATTTAAATGAACACCTCAATTCGCATTTAAATTGTTTATCAGTAATTTAAAAAATATTTGTCTTCAATTTATTTGTTAATGATTGTCCGATAGAAGTTTTATCAAAACAATCGTTTCATTAATATCGTTCAATGTTTTATTTATAAGTATAATCAAAGCGTAAATGTGATATCGGAATAAGATTTTTTATTTTGATTCGTTTTTACTTTGTTAATAGTTTATATAAGGCTTCTTATGCTAAAAATTGTTAACGCTTTAAATCTCACGATACCTTCTAAAAATACCCTCAGAAATGCAAATTGAATAAAGATTGATTAATACAGTTATCATTTTTGTCAGTAGAAAGTTGTTATGTATGTAATTTTGGATCTCTAAGTGGGGTTTAATTTTACCAGAATAAACTTTGCATGTCATTAAAATATTTCACATGCTTTCTTTATAATGTACAATAATTTTTAAATGTTCATATATGTTTGCATTTTAATCAAGTTTTTCAAAATATATTTCCCTACCAAATGCGAAGATGTTGGTGTTAAAAATTGAGGTCACTTACCAAAATAAGCATGTTCATTTAGGTTACAGTGTTCAACTTTTCAAGATTAAAAACCCCATTGTTAATTTTGCCAATTGAAACATACGAAATGTTACAAGATTTATGTTTTTGGATGTTATTGTTTTCTCCGTCTTCCAGTCTATACGTGTTGCAAATCTGTGGCTTCATTACCATAACAAAGCATTCCTAGAAACACTTCCTTTTCCGATTTTCTTTGACAACACTTTCATTGTTCAAGTGATTCATTTTAGCTCGACTATTCGCAGAATAAAGAATTTGTTCTCTGTGATTATCTAAGATGATTGGCACAAGCTCATAACTTTGGTTTGCTTTTTACATAATTATGCCCCCTTTTCGACTTAGAAATTCTTGGTTAAGTTTGTGCATGTAAGCTGGTATCTCCATAACTACTGAAGATAATGGATTGAAACTTCACACACTTGCTCTCTGTGATTATCTAAGATGATTGGCACAAGTCCCATAACTTTGGTTTGCTTTTTACATAATTATGCCCCTTTTTCGACTTAGAAATGTTTGGTTAAGTTTTTGCGTGTAAGCTGGTATCTCCATAACTACTGAAGGGAATGGATTGAAACTTCACACACTTGCTCTCTGTGATTATCTTAGATGATTGGCACAAGTCCGATAACCCTGATTTGCTTTTTTACATAATTATGCCCTTTTTTCGACTTATAAATTCTTGGTTAAGTTTTTGCGTGTAAGCTGGTATCTCCATTACGATTGAAGGGACTTGATTGAAACTTCACACACGTGTTCTCTATGATTATCTAAGATGACTGGTACAAGTCCCATAACTCTGATTTGCTTTTTTACATAATTATGCCCCTTTTTCGACTTAGAAATTTTTGGTTAAATTTGTGCGTGTAAGCTGGTATCTCCATAACTACTGAAGGGTTTGTACCATTTCGGACAATTTTATGTATTCATATAGGTAAGCATTATTATACTCAATGAAACAGCCGTGTGACAACTTTTCGAATAGTCGAGCGTTACTGTCCTCCGACAGTTCTTGTTAAATCTAAAATCAAGTGTATCGATATTATTCAGTACAAAATAAATTGTTCTTTTTTTACGTGGAGTTTAAATTTGTCTTCATATTTAAAGATAATCATTTATTAGTAGTTTGTTGAGTCTATACTATCAATTATCCATATATTCCAATGTGTAACTTTTCATAATGTGATTCTTTTATACTGTCAATATTGAGTATGATAACAAAATTTTTAAAGTTTATAAAGTCAAACGTAAAACAAGTGATAGAGTCACCTATATAAATACTGTAAGAAGATGTCTTACTTTGAAGAGACATCAAAAGTCCTTTTAACTGTACGACTTTTCCATAGCAACCGATGTTGCATTTTGTGCATGCACATTCTGCGTAAGGCAAAAGCACAATTAAGATAAACTACATTTAGCGTAGTTGAAAGCTTTCAAAAGCGTAATTATAAGTTGTGAAACCTAGAAAACAGAAATTTTGGGGTGAATTTAAGCGGTTACTACTTAAAACGTGTTTTATGTTTATAACAGATATAGAAAATAAGCGGGACTAATAATTAATGACAAAATATCCCCTGTTTAAGGTATCATTAAATGACGTTTTTCATCAGGAATTGAAAAACATTACAATATTTGAAGAAAACAAAAAATGCTCGTTTGTGAAGAGTTAACTTAATCCAAATCAATAGAAATTGCCGTAGAAATTCATCATTGACACACACACACACACACACACACACACACGCACCAACACACCAACACACACACCAACGCACGCACGCGCGCACACACACGCACACATATGCACACGCACACACACGCATACCAAATACGGTTAGAAAGATACAAAACACACGTCTGAAAATTTATCAAAATGTTGATCATTTTAAAGAGAATAGTTCATATAAAATATAAGTAAACAAATTATATTTACGCCGTAATTTGCATAGTGTGTTAAAGAAATAAGAGCTTTAAGGGTGCTTTGGGTACTTTGATTTATTCGTTTGTTTGGAATCTAGCTGAATAATTGATAGGTATGTGTGTTGTTTATGGTCGTGTTCATAAAGGGCAATTAAGTATCAAAAGAAAGTCTCGATTTTCTTCTTCACAAAATCTTCGTATTAATTTAAGAACTTTAACAATACGCTAAATGACACAAAACAATAGATATTTTGATGTATTAGCGAGAAACATTAACACATATGTATAACTGACATGAAGGTTAACGAAATAAGGTAGGGATATCCTACGTCATCAGTTAAAATGTCGGCGGAAATTACCGATCGCGATACGAAAAAAAAACTACTTTCTAAATTATGTTTTGTGTCCTCTTGAAAAAAACGACATATAGGGGTTACTTTTGTCGGCGGTGTCGGCGGCGTCTTTGTCGGCGTCGGCGTCCCCTAAAGCTTGTCCGGAGTAAAGTCAGACATTATAAGTCGGATTGACTTCAAACTTGGTATGCATGGTTCTTATAATGATCCGAAGTGGATATCTAAACTCTACACTTCTTTATTTTGGAGTAATTGCCCTTTGTTAATTTTCATACTTTATTTTTGTCCGGCCATTTCTCCTAAAGTATAAAAGCTATGGACTTAAAACTTCATAGGATGAACGATCTCATTAAGAAAAAGTGCAGTGCACAAGAAAAGTTACTCTGCATTTCTCAATTTTTGAGTTATTGCCCTTTGTTAATTACATACCTTATTTTTGTCTGGGCCATTTCTCCTTAAATATAAAAGCTATGGATTTTAAACTTCATAGGATGGTAGACCTCATTAAGAAGAAGTGCAGGGCACAAGAAACGTTACTCTGCATTTCTTATTTTTTCTAGTTATTGCCCTTTGCTAATTTTTATACTTTTTTATGCCCAGGCCATTTCTCATAAATTATTAAAGCTATGAACTTGAAACTTTATTATCCCTTGCCGAAGGGCGGCTGGGGATATAGAAACAGTTTCCGTCCGTTCGTCCTTCCGACCGATTTTTTTGTCCGTAGCATATCTCAAAAATTATTTGAGGTATCAACAAGATCATATTGTGGGAAAGTGCAGTGCACAAGAATGATAACTCTACAATGCATAATTCTCGAGTAATTGCTCTTTGTTATTTTTCAAACTTAATTTTTGTCCAGAGCATAACTCAAAAAGCCTTGGGGATATCAACATGAAATTTCATAGGTGGAAAGATCTCACTCAGGAGGTGTGCAGTGCATAAGAATGATAACTCTACCCTTAATAAATTTTGAGTTATTGTCCTTTGTTATTTTGTATACTTATTTTTTTCACTTTAGTGGAGTATAACTCAAAAAGTCCTTGAGATATCAGCATGAAACGTCATAGGTGGAAAGATTTTATTTGAGGAGGAATGCTGTCGGCAAGAATAATAACTCTTCATTTATATAATTTTGAGATATTGCCCTTGGTTATTTTTCAAGCTTATCTAAAAAAAGGTATTTGCGGTATCAACTTCATAGGTGGATCATATTGAGAAGAAGTGCAACACAAAAGAATAATAACTGTACCATGCATAATTATTGTTATTAATAATATAGTTATTGTCCTTTGTATTTTCAAACTTAATTTTCGTCCAGAGCATTTCTCAAAAAGCATTTGAGATATCAATATGAAACCTCATAGGTGGACAGATCTCACTCAGGAGATGTGCAGTACACCAGAATGATAACTCTATCCATCATGATTTTTGAGTTATTGCCCTTTGTCATGTTTCATACTTCAAAAAGTCTTTGAGATGTCATCATGAAACTTCATAGGTGGATAGTTCTTATTGAGAATGAGTGCATCACACAAGAATGATAACTGTACCATGCATAATTTTTCATTTCTTGCCCTTTGTTATTTTTCATGTTTAATGTATGTCCTACATAACTAAGAAAACCTTTGAGATATCAACGTGGATATGTCTCATGGAGGAGTAGTGCAGCACACAAGAATAATATTTCTACTTTGCATATTTTTCATTTTGTTATTTTCAAATCTGTAATCACTTTATTTCTAAAAGAGCTCTTAAAATTGAATTATTCACCTCTACTACATATACATTCTTCCAATGAGCAAACACATTCGGCGAGGGATGGCCCTGTTGACATGGCTCTCTCTTGTAGGATGATAGATCTTATTGATTAAAAGTGCAGTGCACAGAAACTGCTGCTCTGCACTTCTTATTTTTTTGAGTTATTGCCCTTTGTTAATTTTTATATTTCATTTTTGTCCTGGCCATTTCTCCTAAACTATATAGTTCACAAGGCGACACATCTGACTCGCAGAGTTCTAGTTTTCATTAAAGGACATCTCAAAACACTTTTTGTAATCTACGTATCGAAATCTCTTAAAAACAAAAAAAAACATGCTTTTTTTTGGCCACATACCTTTTAATATCCACATCTAAACGCTTTTTATATGATTTTCATACAAAATCTGACAATTGTTTTATTTAAATTATCGCTATAAACAAAAATTATTTTGCAAACATGTTCCTGTTTTGAAACATTATTTTTAAGATATTAATAAATCAATTGTACAATATTTCAAAATAATTATCATGTTTGTTTATAATTAACAGAGGATGCTATAACAAAAACCTGAGGAAAAAGAAGTAAAGAAAATGGCACAGGAGTCAGACAACCGTGTCCATCTATTCCGTTTACAAATTATCATCATAGATGGAGGCCTCCTTGTTCTTAGAAATATAATTGACCAGACCCTGACTGCTCAATGTATAGCTCTAAGTACATGTTTGAACAACGAAAAGGCAGCAATTACAAAATTGAAAGGCTGCGGCGTTTTAACACCTGTACAATATGACATATTGTTTCCAACGGGTGGCCAAGCCCCAACTACGTCAGAGATGGACTTCACGCTCATTATTTGTCTTCTAAGATGCTTGAAGTGTTTTGGATTGAATAAGAAATTTGACTGGAAATCAAAGCCCAAATCAACCGATTTAACAGTTGAGGCAGATATATGTCGGTTAAGAAATGCTCGAAATGAAGTAAGTATGCCGATAAAAGTCATTATTATTTGAAAACTTTCAATGTAACAAAAGGTTGACATATAATTTCTGGAATACAAGCCTTATGTTTTAAAAGTACAAGCACGACTTGTTTTATTGAATCTCATGAAGACAAAGTGCATTGCCTCAAAACATATTTGAACATTATTTTAAACGAAAAGAAGTGCATTTAAAGAACATCAACATTCATTTTCATTTTTTTCTCGTGTTATGCTCATTAAATTACTTCCTTTGACTATCTTGCTTACTTTCAAGTCTCACGTTAAGGAATTCTGTCATTTTATTAACAGGTTTCGTTTCCATGACATGCATTGTACTAAAAATGTATAACATGTTTTTTGTCAAACGTTGACTTGAAAACCTTCATTAAACAGATGAATGCAGGGATATATTTGCTTTTACACTTATTATGCGAATTATCATTTCAGATATGTCATCTACCTCAAACAACTGCAATAGAACCTAATGATTTTGCAACTTGGTGGAATGACATTGAGCAGGTAAGCACAATTGTTTGAAAACATTGTTTATTAATCTGTAAGTCCCTCCAATTCATATCTTCAACAGAGTATTTAAGACGATATAAATATAGTATATGTTTATATTTTAAGTATTTTTTCTATTAAATGACGTTTAAAATGCTTATGTGCATTTACTGAGTTTAAATCTGGATAATAATGGGTCTTTGTAATGGCATAAAAATTTCTAATGTACATCTTTACAGTTCTGGGTTATAACCATTTTAGATTATAAACTACCTCGTCCAATAAATTAAGTATTGAATATAAATTCGTTCAATATATTCTTTAATGTAATTGTGTTGCGCTTTGTCGCTTACGTCGGCATGGTATGTCATTTTATATTGTACGCATTCATTTCATTAGTCATTTGTTTCTGCTAACTTACTAATATTTCAAAGAACAATATCAGTAATTACCCTTTATAACGTCTTTCTTAAGATGATGCGCCTGTAAAATTGTATGTCAAGAAAATCAGCCGATGACAGGGTAGTATACATGAACAATAGGTTTATTATATGTATTTCATTCATTTTATTGTATTACGTTTGATTCAATGATTTCTGAGTAAATCAATAACATTATTCAATAAAATAATTTCTTTATTTCAGTCTCATCTTTACGTGTATATAAAAAATTTCATTATATGTATACATAAAATTACATATAAAACGTAAAACAAACATAAAATACATTAAAAGACATTCTAAAAGAATTACAAGAGACTATTTATCTTTATCTCTAAGGGAGACAAATCTACAGACCATATCATAGCAGTTTACTGTTTCATGCACTGAGGAGTCCCCCCTCCCCGAGCTACAAAAATTCACATAATGATTATCATTCATGAAAAGGTTGTTGTATTTTAAAAGTATGACCTCAATGTATTCAAACTATTGCATGTTTTTCCTACAGAAGGAAATAAAACGATACTAAAATGCCCAAATGCAAATGGTAAGAAGAAAAATTGACCATTATTTATAATTTAACCTTGGAAAGTATGTCATTTATTACACTTGATACTTTACAATCTCAAAATATTGCTCACTTCAGTATATCAACGATTTGTTTTCTTCAACATAATTTACATGAAGACCTGTTCATCCATACAATACACTGGCTTAGTCAATGGATGTTTTATACAGAAGCAACATATATTTGTCCAAAATGTAATAAATATGGCCATAAAAACTTAAATTAGTCAATTAATGACATTTTTAAAAACCATATCCTGCCAAATAAAATTTTCTAAGACGCTTTATTATAAAATTTTTTTATACCGTCCAATTGAATTAATCTAGGACTATATAAACAATAAAATAATATTCACTTTTGGAAAATTGATAATGATGTGAGACCACAGTCATTTACCTAGTATTCTTTTATATACAATGAACATATTAAATAAAATAAAAACATATAAAAAGACACATCAGAAAAGGAATAAGAGAGCAATCTGTATGTTCTTATATGATAAGGAAAGTTACCATTCCCTTAAGTATATCAAAGCAGGTTTTGGCAATATACCGTACACAACTCGTATTTGAGAATATTAAAGTATACTTCTCCATAGTTGTCATTGTGTGAAATTGTGGGTTTTTGACACTCACTTTTTCAAATAGATCTACACGAATATCTTCATACATGAACATTCCATTACAGCAACAAAAACAGAACCTTACTGACTTGTTTTGAAAAAAAAAGCATGTGCTATGCTAATTAGTCCAATCGGATTACTTTCAGATACTTGTTCGACGAAGTTCTTCAGCTCTGAACATCCAGCAAGCAATTGCCGATTTCAAAACCTGTCCTCTAGATCCGGAGGAAGAGAAAAGGTTACAAGAAGAAGTAAAAAGATGGAAGGACTATGAAGCCGATGTTGATCGATTGAATGAGGAAATGAAAAAAGTGCAAACAGATGTTATTGAAGTGAAGAAAGGAGTAGAAGCAAAGTTTACTGGTGTGGAGAAAAAACTCGAGGCGATAGAAAAACGACAAGGTGCAGGTTATTTTTTTCATTTTAAATAATTGTGCATGTTTATCATTACAAATATTGATTACAGAACATTAACATCTACTAAATGATAATGCTTAGTAACAATAATTGCATGTTTTCATATCTGACAGACTTGAGTAGAAAAAAAAATATCATACTATTCAAAACCAAAGAAGTTGTGTCAATTTATGAAAACAGTTGTAACAAGAATATAAGCAAATCACAAACAATGATGTTGATATAAATTGCTATTGAAAACATAAGATAAACCATAATTGAATTAATTCAGATTTTTTTTATGAAACTGTTAATCAACTTCCGTCATCAATCATCCAAAACTTCCAGTATCTTGTGGAGAAATATAAATAAAATATATCCGAATTGAATATACTTAATATTATATATGTTTGAAAGTTTACTTGTTAATTGACAATATTCAGTTTGATAAGACTTTGAAAAGAAGTGTATTCAGAAAATTAATCTAGAAATATAACGATAAAATTTGTATCTATTTGATAACAGAGAAAAGTAACGAATGTGTCTCTCCAACACAGACAGAGGAGGAAAAATATCAAAATCGCAAGAAGGGTAAGTGAAAATACGTTATTTCTTTATTAATAAAACCAATTGTGAGGGAATAGTGACTTCTTCTTACATATAAAAAACAGACTGGCAATGAATATTGTTGAACATCTATAATCAAATTAAAGATGGTAAGGAAATGTCGATGTACTTTTAAATCAATCAAAAGAGTCAAAAACACGCTTTGGTTGTTTTCATATGAAGGTTAATGTGGTAATGTGTCAGTTCCTGACCATATGTTTTCATTTCCAGTTGTGCATTATGTAAAGGATGTTCATTTTTGGCTTGCAGCTACGGCTGCAAGCCATTTGTTTTGAAAAAGTTGTTCCGGTTAGGTGGTTTCCTGCTTACATTTGTTAGTGCATGATTGAACGGGAAACCAGCTGCAATCATGCCAATCGCAACTTTTCGGCCCTTTCCGATTGCAATCGTGACAAATTCGGGCGATTCCGTCATGCTGCGGAATCAGACGAAGTAATATTAGGGAAATCTAAGCTATTTTAGTTACTTAGGTAATACCAGTTTGTTTATGTAAATAGGATTTCTATTTTTACTTTATTTTGTTTCAGTTCTTTTTCAAGACGCAAAAGTTAGTTTCTATTATAATTTGTTTTTTACTTTATTAGTTTTATACAATAGAGTCTTGTTACTGTAGTAGTATTCCGTCTCCAAAGGGCAGTCCTGCTTGACCCAATTATGCAGAATATAATTATGTGCATGATCAAGTTTTATTTAGATCTACCGACAGAGTTTAATCGTCTTGATGAGGTAATCTAAAAACAGTCCATGCATATCATTAACCTTACCACGTGCTGATCTCCTGTGTTGTCGGTATATCTGTAATCATAGATATTTTAGGTGTAACATAGTTGATACATGCTTATTAATTGGTAGTCTTTTAGTGCATTTACTTGTCTCTAAAGCTCCTATCTATAACTGCAAAAATGAATGATTATGTCTGCGAAAAAAGTGGAAATGAAATGTGCACACATGTTTCCCTTCAGTATGATAGATTGATCTCCACATGAGAGCCAATGTTAGTATTTTTACGATTGATTATTTTCTTTATTAGTTTTATACAATAGAGAATAGATTTCGAATCTTTCTTGACAAAAAATATTCGTGTTTACAAAAAAAAGTTGCTACTGTTAGCATGTTCCCGTTCAGTTATAATCAGTGGACTTCTATGTACCTATTTGGTCCAAATTTGCACGCATAACACTGGTGCTCAAACAGATGGGCACAGATGCTCGTCCAGTCTTGGGCTTACCCTACCTATTCCTTTAAAAGTGAAACTATTTTTTTTTTCGAGAAAAAAAATTAAATTATACAAATACAGTTATTCAAAAAAAATTGTGATAATAAATTAAAACCAAAAAAAAAAAATTAAAGGGAAGGGATGATGACACAACTGAGCAAGCCTTTCCTTTTAAAAGGAAACTTTGTTTGTACTAATATATAATCTATTTTCATCGAGTGATATGAAAATGAAGTTTTCATGACTGGCAGTAGCCATGAGTAAATTATGATAATTATCATATCACAAGATGAAATTAGTTCTGTATTAATAGAAGAACTTGAATTTTCTGTCTATCATAAGCATTCATATTTTGACATTACAGTTTGAAAGACTGCCCCTTAAATGTTGTGTATTAACTGTATTGAGAAGAAAGTAGTCCGACAAGACAACAGAAAAAAATCGAAAATTGTGTTTCACTGTAGTGAAATTTACTGTATTTTAATTGTGGAAATACAAAAATGAAAATATGCATCTAATTTAATCAATATTTGCTCAATATTCATTTATTAGTATAAAATAAATAAAGTTATATCCCTTTTGAATTTTGATATATATTTCGCAAAATTATAACGTCAAACGGGTGCATTTTGAGAAAGTAACTATAAATTAAAACTGTCAAGTCTATTTTAATTTCTTAATCAATGGCTAGCTCGTAAAACAGGCATTCAAATATATAGCATATTTTATTTGGATAAATTATACGGAACTATTCCATAAAATAAAAGAGAAATAGAAACAGATGCCAAGTGAATATCAACTTCCGATACGTTCCCGTTTCACGACATCCATTTACCGAAATGGAATTATTAATTCCCAAATTGGATTTTAAGTGAATTTATGTTCTTTGACGGGCAGCTTCAATTTAGATGTCATATAACAACATGAAATGACCATATTTCGGAAGAAAAATAGTGTGTGGTAGTGTTAAGTGAATTGTGCAGCCAAAAGTGTGCAGTTCTAAGTGTATTGCAATCATAAAATGTGAAACCAAAAGTGTGCAGCTGCTATGGGTTTAATACATATGGTCATAATAGCGAATGTATTAGATTTGTAATTTGTTTCAAAGAGCTCGATTTGAGGCTTTGATATTCATATTGTTAATAATTGAAACTTAAAATATGTTTATTTCAACAAATATTGAATTGATAACTTTATAAATTTTGCGACAATTTCAATTTTGCTATTTAGTGCTGTTCATTTTAACGTATCAATTTAAAGAAACACAATTCGAATTTGTATATAAAATTATCGATGCAGGCCTGTACTTGGGAAACAACCCTTTTTTGTTCGAGTTCCTGTTGCACAGCAATGTTCTTGTCAGGGGTTTTGGTACAAATGAATTGTTATTGGTTATCAAAATGGTTAGTGGGATATAATGGTATGTATATTGTATGTCTGTAAGACGGATATTACATTATGTATAGCTTGTCTCGGCAAGTTTTGAGACAACAGGTTGAATATCTTCTACCCGCGAGTTTGATGTATTGATATTGATAATTAATGTCGTCAGCAAGAGAATATAACATAATTTATAGATTCTGTCTTCAATTTGAATAAAACAGTATGTATAGCATTTATCAGTAAGATGGACAACACATTAGCTTTAGCATGTGTCTACAAGTTGGATCAAGCGGAATATATAGCTTTTATTGGCAAGTTGGGTAAAGCAGTATGTATTTCTTCTGTTGGCAAGTTTGATAAAAAGGTATGTAACGCCTCTGTCAAAAAGCTGGATATTACATTATACGTATATGACAAGTTGGATACTCTGCCAACAGTACGTATAGCGTCTGGCGGCAAGTTGGGAAGGACCGTATTTATAGCTTATGTCGGCAGGTTGGACAAAACATAATATGTATAGCTCCTCTCGGGAAGTTGAATATAGTTAAGTTTATTCATAATTCGTCCAGAAGGACTTTGACCCATGTGGCAAAACATATATATATATAAACAAATGTGTCGTCAAGGTACATGCATCACAAATTCGAGTATCAAATTTATAAATACATAGTTTTATTATTTTAAGTAAACAAACAAGGGTATAACAATTATTTTCTTATGGATTTGGAATACACCGACACACACTTTCCAAATTAGCAGACGGCAGTAGATAACTGGTTGTGTATCTCACTGTATAAATCGTATTTAAATGATCTGACATATGGTAGGTTTAAGAGTAAATTTAAATACTTTGGTGCCAAAATATATGTTGAGGTATATACTGTGATGAAGTTAAGATCCAAAGCTTTCAATTGGTGTTAAAACAAAATAAAAAATCGGATTTTAACTCACAACAAACTAGGCTTAATTTGCATTGTTTATAAGAGATATCGATTTTTTCGAAGATAAGGGAAAACAACTGGTTTTTGTCTTTCTGATCTGTGATCAGAAAAAACAATTCTAACATTTAATCTCTTCACAAGAAACCTAACAAAAGTAGTTCTCAAAACAGCTTAAAATTAGCGATGTAAAAGAAAGAAATATTTTTATTTTGTTGCAAGTAGATCTATCCAACAAATTACAGTGTTTAAAAGTAGTGTTGGCTTATAGAATTGTCAATAAATGCACAATTACAAATTACGCGGATGAATTTCATTTTAATCAATGAAAATGCTATTTTTGGCGATGTCGATTAACGAATACTTTTGAGCGTATTACACAAATAAATCTGACTGTCGAGTATTGGAAAATATACATGCGAGAACATTTTCGCTTAATTATTTACACCAGTGTTAAACAACTGTTGTATCATAGTTTGAGGACCTTTCTGTTGAAAATGTGTAAGAGATAAACATATGCATGCACAGTGCGTTAACTGGAGTACAGGTATTATTTACCCGCACTCCAGAAGAGCATGCCTATTGATTGGCTCATTTTTGCTGGGGTTTACTTATTGAGGCGGAAGAGAAAGGTGAAGCGACAAAAATATCATATTCAGATGCTCGTTCATTGGTTTCTTTTTCCAAGGGTTTCATATTGTGACAACAGGGAACGTGTTTATATTTTTGACTATGATACAAAAGAGAAAGAACATCAAAACACTCGGCAATCCGATTAATAGTCGGGGGCTAGGCCCCCCCCCCCGCCTCGTACAAATCAGATAGCCTCGTGTTTCGATGCTCTTTCTATTACTTACTGTACAAGTTTATCGTGAACAAAATGCCTCGAAATTAATATGGATTACAAACCCTAAAATGGAAATTCTAAATTTAGAATTTGTGATTAGATATGATTTATTATATATATGATTTTATTCATATGCATCTATGACATTTGAAATTTTATTAAAATCCTTTGATCCAGTATATTATTAAATGACATTAAAAATAACATATGCAATTATATATTTAATAACATATGCAATTATATATTTAATAATATATAAATATGATTTATTATATGATTTAATTCAGACTTTCTTAGTATAATTTCCCCGTGGTGTAGGGGTAACGCAGGGGTAACGCGCACGTCTAGGTTGTGAGAGGTCTGGGGTTCAAATCCCAGTCAAGGCAACTATTTCTTTATTTGTTAAGTGTCTTTTTAAGGAAGTAGCCACGATATGCAAGGATAAAGTGTGGCTGTCATAAAAAATTAACATAAATGATTTTTGATGCAACTCTACTGATGCGAAATTCCGTACGTATGAAACTCAAACTGTAATTGTAAAAAATCTAAACGCAGTCGCTGCATCTTGGTGCACTGCCAGATGAATTATATTATATGAACACAAACTTGTACAGGAAATTACTTATAGATATACAGTACAATTCAGATTGCAAAGATAAGAAAATACCACAGGGCTTGCAGTACATTGATTTTTTATTCATTCGATATACCTCGGTTATTTGCGTAGTTCATATTAAAAATGTTTCTGGGTGTATTGTGTACATAATGACAAAAATACCTACTGTTTTCCACATTAGTCACATTAAGTCCGAAAACGAAAGTAACAAAATGTGACACGTGGATACATTTTGATCCTTGTAGTAAGAAATACCTGTATGAGCCGCGTCATGACAAAACCAACATAATGCGTTTGCGACCAGGATTCATGCTGTTCGCTTACCAACCCTATTACAAGTAGAGAAACTGATAGCGACCAGCATGGATCCTGATCAGACTGTGCGGATGCGCAGGCTGGTCTGGATCCATGCTGGTCGCAAACCCACTATGTTGGTTTTGTCGTGACGCGGCTCATATATAAAACCAACCATATGCATGACTATTTCACTAGGATAAGAATAACAGTAAAACTTTGGAGCAGAATTTGGGTATTTATTCGCTGTTTCTCTTTCAATTTCTATGTATTTAATTTATATTCGTATTCATTAAATTCTTATCTATAATCATATTAATTCAAATTGAATTAAACAAGTTTAATTGACAGTTAAACATTTGTTTTGTGATACTGCAGCATGTAAGGATCAATTGTTTCTTCTTGTTGTTTAAACTACGTGCATACTTCTTCCTTTATAATTTGAATAATTTAGTTTTAACTGATGATCTTGAACGTCCTTTCTTTTAGGAATACAAAGCAGGTTACATAACACTGAAATAAAACTATAATAATAATAATAATAATAAACACTTTATTTCATGAAGGTAACATATTAAGAAATACAAATCTTATTTACAATATGGCCTTCAATTAAACAAGATAATGAAAGTCACAAATATGTACACACATATTAAAAACAACATAAACAACAACCATTCAAATTGACAGACACATGCATACATCAGATTCATTTAAATTGTATATCGATCAAATATTTTTTCATATTTCTTTTAAAAGCATATAGAGACGAAGACCCTTTAATATATAAAGGTAAATTATTCCATACTTGCATTGCATTATTTCTAAAAGTTCTTTTAACATATTTCGTATTAGATCTTACATGTATTATGTTTCTATTTGTAGTTGATCTAAGTGTATACGTTTGATTTTTCGAAAACACTATGATATCTGAAATGTAGGAAGGAGTCAATCCTTGTATAGATTTAAATACTAATAATGCTGTATGATACGTGCATCTATTTTCGAAAGTTAACCAGTTTAATTTAAGGAAAAGCTGTAAAGAAGGCGTTTTAACTGGTTTACACAATATTATCTTTGCTGCGCGTTTCTGCAGTTTATTCACTTTTTCAAATTCAAATTTTTAAAACATTTCTTTCATTTCAGCGGATAAAAAGTACGATATAAGCTTTAAGAAAGCAATTTGTGTTTGTAATTTATTACAGACGTGCTTTATTTGAACATTCCATTTTAAGTTTTCATCTAAGTAAATACCTAATAATTTCTGTGATTTCGTTTGACTTAGGTATGTACCTTCTATATTTTTATCTAAAGAAGGTTTTGATTTTAATTTATTTTCTGACCCTATTATCATACAAGTGGTCTTTTTCGGATTTATTGCCATGTTGTTTAATTTACACCATTTGCTTATATTATCAACATCACATTGCAGAGTTCTCTGAATCACTTCAATTTTTTTATTTGATGCATGTATAGTTGTATCGTCAGCATACATGTCCATGTTAGAGTGTGTTGTACTAAATGGCATATCATTAACGTAGAAAATGAAAAGTAAAAGGCCTAATATAGACCCTTGAGGGACCCCTGATTTCACTGTTCCACTATTTGAATGACTATTTCCATATTTGATAAACTGTGTTCTATTTCCAAGATATGATTTGAAGAGTTTAATTGAGGTGTTTGAAAATTTGTACAATTTTAACTTATGCAACAATATGTTGTGATCTACCAAATCAAATGCCTTCTTTAGGTCTAAAAATACTGTGCCTATCAAACAGCCCTCATCTAAATCGTTAAGGAAGGATTCTATGAGTCGTATTAGAGCTGTTTGACAAGAATGGTTTTTTCTGAAACCCGACTGACTTTCATGAATAATATTAGTTTCGTATATATAACTATGTAATTGTGATGCAATATGCTTTTCAAAAATTTTTGATATGGTTGGCAAAATTGAAATAGGTCTATAATAATTTGGATCTTCTTTTGGTCCATTTTTGTAAATTGGAAGTACATATGCTTCTTTAAGTTTATCAGGAAAAATGCCATTTCTAATGGAATTATTTATTACAGAAGCTATAGCTATGCTTAAATAGTCCCCACTGGCTTTAAGAATACGCGGCCCAATTCCATCATTTCCTGTTGACTTGTTTACATTTAGTTTATCAATAAGTAGTTTTACTTGGAACGGGCTGATTTCATCAATTATAAAAGTATGCCCTTGAAGTTTTTTGTTCAGTTGTTCTTCAAGTGATTTGAAATTTTCTGTTTTGAATTTGGATTTGTTTAGGAAATCAGAAATATTGATAAAATGATCATTGATTGCATTTAAAATATTATTTCCCCAGTTATCATAATACCAACTATTGTTATGGAATTAGGCAATCTAATATTCCCGTTAGTACCATTATCGTTAGTAATATCTTTAATATTTTTCCAAAGCGTACTCGGGTCTTTCTTATCCTTGACGGCATTATTGAAGTAATTTCTTTTGTGTTGTTTAATTAAATTATTTGTTTTATTCCGGCACGGTTTATATGAATCCCACTGATTATATTTTTTATAATTATCCCTTTTCAAGCGTGCATTTTTAATTTCTTCATCGTACCAATGTGGCTGTGTGTCCCTTTTTATACGTTTAATTTTAAATGGTGCATGCTTCACTAGAATATTATTTATCATGTTATAAAACAATTCTATAGCTTCATTTGGATCATTAAATGTCTCTATAAAATCAAAATTAGAATCAATTAGATCACGTTGAAACGATTCTGTATCAAATTTAGCAAAACTTCTATATTTTATAGTTTTGTGATTACCTGCATGTGTGCTAGTATTTCCTCTAGTGAAACATATTAAATAATGGTCACTGACACAAATTTGTGATACGAAGTTTTCATTAATTTTATCAAGATTATTTGTGTAAATGTGATCAATTATTGATGAACTGTTTTTTGTCACTCTTGTAGGTTTATTAATGATTTGCCTAAGATCGTATTTCAGTAAAAGTGATGCCCATTTATTGTTTATAAACCCTTCTTCTGAACTATATTGTATATTAAAATCACCTAGAATGTGCATTTCTAAATGCATCTGATCAGCCATTTTAAGATGTTTTTCATACAGGTCAGCCCAAACCTGCTTTGAATCAGGGGGTCTATATACAAAGTTTAAGAGGAATGGTTTACATTTCACAAAATTAATTTCTATCCATATCGATTCAATTTCGACTGTTTCTAAATCATATCTTCGTTTAAAAGGGACGCTGTCTTTTACATAAACAAGTATACCACCTCCCTTTTTACCAACTCTGTCTTTTCTCTCAAAAAACGTAGCTTGATATTTCAATGTCTTTATCAGATACATTCATAGTTAAAAACGTTTCACATAATCCAAATAAATGCGCTTTAAATTCGTTTAGAATTATTCGAATTTCATCGAATTTTGGGAGTAAATGCTGTACATTTAAATTCATGACATGAAAACCCTTTTGTTTAAATTTGACTCTTTCGTTATCAATATACGAATTATCGCAATGGTCATTTTTACTTAACATTATATTAGAAATCCCATCAGAGGTTCTTGAGTTGTTATTAATGCTAGATAGTTTGTTTAAATGATTACAGCTGCTTAACTTACTATAAATAGTAGATCCTAAATTATTTAATCGTTTACATGTATATGCAAAAAATATATCTTAGTTCAGAGGATAATTGTTCCGAATTACAATTGTTTACAAAGTTGTAATAATCACAAGTACTTTTTGAATTTACCGAAACGGAATCGGAATTGCTCTGTTCGATAACAAACTTGTTACATATATTACTATAATAAATATCATTATCAGTAGTATTTGGTGTTTTAACTGATAGGCAATCGCATTTACATTGCTCTAAATTGCATTTGCTACAAAGATTTATAAATAGGCTATCTGTATCAAATTGATTAATAACTAGTGCCTGTCTGCTTTTTCTACCATTCACGGTATCTACAGTCAACAGTTTTATGATTGTTCCTACCACATATTTTACACAGAGATCCAAAGATTTTAGGTTCTGTTCGGAATTGCCAATATCCATTTTTCTGTTGTTCTTGACGTTTTGTGTTCTGTGTATCTGTATGATATCTACCAGTTATTGCTTGTTTCGTCTTTACAATAGTCAGCGATTTGTTAATACACCTTACCAACGCACTAGACCCTCTTGTATTATGATGAATTCCATCACGATGATACATATGCTTCACTACATTTCCATCTCCATACACAAATGAACTATATGAATCTATCAGTGTTGCACCTGTTTCATAACAAATTTTTCTAATGGCAATGTTCATCGGGGTTACATCGACGTCTATTCTCGGGCATATTGTACATAAATATACGTTAATGCCATGATGATATAAGTAGTTGACGGTCTTTGTTAATTCTATGCTACTTGCAGTTGTTGGTGTGCTTGAAGCAACGTCATTTCCGCCTACATAAATGATTACATTTTTGCAACCAGATATATTCCAGTTACACAACTTATGTGATATATCTCTCACAACAGCTCCTCTTATGCAGTATGTCTCTGTAAAAGTGTGAAGCCCGCGTTGATTTATTCCCTTTATAATTGAATCGCCTATTATAAGCGTTCCCGGGATTGATCTTGAAACTGGTTTTTCTGGTGCTGTACTGTCTGATATATCTATAAAAGATCTACGTTGTCGTTTTACCATCTCTGTATTATTCGTGACACTTTTAGTATGACTGTCCGCAATATTAGTTTGAGTATATCGAATAGTTTTTGGTATTGTTCCTTCCATCGTATGTTTTTCATCATGTTTCGGTGATTTTTCGCTAATGTGGATATTTTGATTTATATCATCCTTAGAGACATTCGTTTCTTGCGAATCCAAAAAACTGCACACCTTCATCTTAAGAATATCTGTTATAGATTGTAATTTTTTGTGGATAGAATAATCTACCGATTTCACTTGTGTTTCGATGGATTTTGCCGCTTCATTGATCACATCAACTTGCTTAATTAACGAATTGGATTCAAGAGATATCTTTTTCTTCACACTCATGATTTCATCTTTAATGTGCACGAACTGTTCCTTTGAAAAATCAATGTGTTGTGATACTTCCTGACGTAATTCATTTACACTACTTTGTAATGCAAGTACAATTTCTTTCAAAATCACTAACTCAGAATATTCATGTCTTTCACTTACATTTTCATTTTCCTCAGTGATTTCATCTTCATTAGTATTAGTATTATCTTGTGTATCAAGTTCATTGTCACTACCGTTCCCTTCCGAAATTATATTTAAATTTATAGCCGTTTACGGCGCTTCGTCATTCTGCCAATTGTCTTCAGAATTTAAATTGTTTAATATCTATTGTTTGATATTTTCATTTACTTCTGAGAGGGATAAATCGTTTGATAAAAGACCGGCTTCAATATAATCCAACATTTTCGGTAGATCAGTTTCAAGAAAGTGCCTTGTTTGTTTTCCGTTAACAAGGCATGTGCACTTTGAATGATACATATTAAATGTATAAAGATGCGTCTTACCGTTTGATACTTTATATCTTGTTTCTACCAATCTATCTTTCTTGTCATATACGGGAATTATCTTTCGGTTATTTTGTGGAGAACTCTCCGCATAAAAATGTTCTGCAGCCGCCTTTAAAAATTCATATGTTCCAGTATTGAGCGTTATTTTTACTCCTCCACCCGTCTGTTCAATGTTCATCTGAACACGCTCTGTCGCTTGCAATTTCTTTCTCATGGCTGTTTTCTCATTCAAGATGTAGGGTTTTAAATCCGTTGTTTGATCACGCACATTACTATGATTTCTATTAATGATCGTTTCAATCGCTAAATGTTCATCATCCATTATTGTAAAATTTTGTCACATAACATTCATTAAAATTAATGAAAAATACATGAAAATGATCGTCTTTTAATTTCTCACATTTCTATTGTTTTTTCTTTTTAATTTAACGTTTTTCATACTTTAAATAAATTATTTTTCTTTTTTTTACGTCGCAGATTTAAAGTTGTTTACGTCCAACCGGACGTGACGTCATACGTTATGCACCTTGACGAAATTGAAATGCAATAACACGAATATGAAATTACATTTCAAATTTAAATTTATACATCTGGCCGGGAACCAATATTTCCGTACAAGTCCGTAATTTCTGACGGTGTAACCGTTGAAATATTCTCTTAAAAAAATCCACGAACTCCAGGGTAGCCTTCCACAGTTAATTTCAAGTTCTTGCCATCAATGTCCTACAAGCAATACGTCTAATAATTGTGATACCAAACTACACAACCTGGAAAAAGAAAACACATTTTGTTGAAAACATATATGATATAAGATTTCAAATCTACAACGAAATTACCCCATCTGCCGTCAAAAAAGTTGCAATTCATTCCGTTGAAGCCAAAATCTACAGTGGCCCGAGACCCAAAACAACACATTTCGTCCCTCTGGCAAAAAATACCTGCAAATATACAGGCTAAAGGAACACCGTCTCTGCTTAATCAGCTACATGCAAAATATCACAAAGAAACTGGTGCTCAACCTTGTAGTTCTTTTGCTACTGCTAAAAGTTTGTCCCCCCCCCCCCCCTCTCCCTGTGAAATGACTTTTTTTACCGTTCATGCTGTTTAAAAGCAATGTTTACAAAAAATGGCGGCCTTGACATCTATATTAAACAGCATGTTATTTCTGGCCATGTTTGATCATATTTGATGTCACAAAAACAAAATTCATGCTGAAAATGCACTTTGAACACAATCAGTCTGTTAACCTTTTCCTTTAATAGACGTGTTTTAACTGCTTTTTGCCCCCCCCCCCCCCATGTATTTTCATTTTCATCTGATTGTAACAACTTGATCCAGAAGTTTATTATATTATAATGTCGCATATTTTTCAGAGGCATTCTTCCCAACTTCCTATAATTAAACTCATTCTGTGTATTCTATTTAACTCCCAATATACATTTACAGAAATGCATAAGAATACGTTCCACAGATTTGCCTTGATAAAACCCCCAAATTTCACTTCCATAATATAAAATAGGTAGGATAAGTTTATCAAATATTTCTACTTTATGTTTAACACTTTCGTGTCTGCTCCATAAATTTTTAATCACTGAATATTTTTTGAAAAAATTGGCACAAGTTATCATCATAATGGGTCGATATGCAAAGCGTAATATTTGGGTTGCTACCCCTAAGGTCAAGGTCACCATTAAAGGTATTCATTTCATAATAAAAGTCTACATTTCGTGTCCGCTCCATAACTTTTAACCTACAGATGTTTTTAAAATAACTTATCACAAGTTATAACCAAAATGAGACGATGATCACAGCGCAAAAATTGGGTTGCTACCCCCAAGGTCAAGGTCAAATGTTAAAAACTCTTCATTTCATAATTATAAAAAGACTAACTTTTACTTTGAACGACATCTCTTGATTAACCGCTCAGCCAATTTTATCCAAACTTAACAAATTT
Organism: Ruditapes philippinarum; assembly: GCF_026571515.1. Taxonomy (NCBI): domain Eukaryota; kingdom Metazoa; phylum Mollusca; class Bivalvia; order Venerida; family Veneridae; genus Ruditapes; species Ruditapes philippinarum. Next base: position 11,695 of record NW_026865793.1, on the reverse strand, counting down.
CAAGCAGAACTCTGGTTGCCATGGCAACCGAAAGAAAAAACTTAAAATATCTCCTTTCAGAAAGCCGAAAGAGCTAGAGCTTAAATATTTGGCATGAAACATCATCTAGTCAGTGTCTACCAAGTTCGCGTTTAAATGAATGACAATTCAAAGGTTTCAAAATAACTTGGCACAAATGATCATCACCATGACACAATCTGCAGAGTTCAACATCCAGGTTGCTGCTACCCCACGGTCAAGGTTATATGTTCTTCATAACTTATGTTTACTTTATGGAAGATTTCAAATAACATGGCACAAATAACCACCATCATGAGACTATGTGCTTATGATATGCATGGCATGATATCAAGGTCGTGGCTAGTAAAAGGTTCGCTGCGGAAGGGGATTTAGTTGTCCTTCAGACTGCCTTCTATAAGTACTTATCCATCTTATAGATAGCCTTAAGTGTTTGACCCGCCAAAGTACCTTGAACTTCCATAAAAGATCCACCTGTAGTTAAAACAATTCCAAGATATGAAAATTTATAAGCAATTTCAACAATGCTATCATCTAAACAAAAAAAATTCTGGTAAACGACCACCTTTTTTAAATATCATAACCTTTGTTTTAGCTGTGTTAACTTTCAATTTCCATATATTACAATACATGTATAACATATCTAAACTTGTTTGCTGGTCACTAGGATTGTTTGCAAAAATAACAATATCATCTGCGTATCGTATCAAAAAACATTTTAAACATTTTAACTTCTATACCATCGAAGCCGTTTTTAACATACATTTGTTCGATGTCATTTATAAACACTGAAAACAAAAATGGTGATAAACGTTCACACTGTTTAACCCCCAAAATACATTTAAAACTATTGCTTACTGCATTGTTATACTTAACTCTTGACTTAACAGAAGTACACATAGATCTAATGATATTTAACATTTTACCTCTTTTACCTATTTGAATAAGTTAATTTAGACCATAAATTATCCCTATTTACATAATCAAAGGCTTTGCTTAAAGCACAGTTTAATTGGTTACCACTTTTGATAACATGATTGATAAGACCAGACATTGATGACATAATTGATAATACCAGGGAAAAAGTAAATATTATCCACCGTCCCTAATTTTGATCGAAATCAGCTTGCGCCGCTATATACACACTTAAATTTCTGCACCACTCTTATATTGGAGTTCAATTGACTTATTTTTGCTGTATTATACAGTTTGAAGTGAATAACATTTAATTCCTTTAATATAATATTGAACTCCCCTTGATCAAATGTAGAACATCCACATCTGGTGTAAAAAAAATATCATCTGGATTATTTACTGGCTTGAAATATTGCTCAAAACATCAATTGAAATATCTGTTCTCTTAATCACTGCACATCCTTTAACATTTTCCAATATAAATTGCAGTTTTGTATTTGGCTTTTTCTAGTCTGTTTGTTTCTTTTTCATCATAATCATATCTCGCTTTCCTTATTGTAAATTTATAGCGCGATCATGCAGCAACCATATTTTTTCTATTAAAGTGACATTATGCTCATATTTTCATAGTCAAGTTGAGCTGAATTGACTTTATATTTCAAAAGATTGACTGTCAAAATGGTGTTTGACCAACAGTTGATATTGGAAAATGTTTGGGATAAAATTATAAATCTGCCTAAAATTTAAAAAGACTGCCCCACTTTTTTTATAAACTAAGCGTTAAAGGTAAATTCTAATGGATATTTACAGAAATTTCGCTTGGATCGGTGCGTTACTTATTGTTCATGTGAACTTAATTATTTAATTAAAAGGAATTCTGGCAAAATATATCTACATTTTCAATTTCTTCAAAATGAGTAGTTTTACCTGAAGTACATTTAAATAAAGGGGAAAGAACTTCTTCAACAATATCTGAAAAATTGCGAACTCATGAATCAATATCGGTACTACATGTACAATGTTTTACATTTGCATTAAATTGTTCTAATTTAGTTCATATTTCACTTTGTGAAAATCTGTTAATAAATCCATGCGTCTTGTTGGTATTCCATTTATATCTTACATTTACATCATGCACATTATAATGAGCATTGTGTATTTCTAAAACAGGTTTATCAAGCAAAAAATAATAATTTCAATTAAACAGTGATCGGACAGTATATTCGGTTCTTCAACTTTGAAACAATTTACATATTAAAAGAAGTTTTTCGAACATATAACATAATTAACGACACTGCATCATCTATATTGCTAACACAGGTATAACAACCTTTATTTTTATCTTCCCCTACCCTACCGTTTAAAATACGTAAACCAGTATGCTTACATAAATCCAATAACAATAAACTGTTACTATTTAAATCTTATCTTAGTTTAAACTTTATTTATTCAATAAATTGTACATGAATATCATTTACAAACATTCACAACAATGTAATTCAGACTGGATTGGAAAACAAGTTAAACAATACTCATATCAATTCCTCTCCAGTAAATGTAATTTTCAAGATAAAGATACAAAAATGTTGCGGTTGGATGTAAGCTCTTTGAATGTACAACAAAGAATAAGTGAATAATTGAATGTTGAATTATGATCGTAGAGAAACTAAGGTAAATTATGGTGAAATGCTAAATGAAAGGAAGAATGTAAGGAAAGATATGATGGAATATATCGGAGTTTAATTATTAAGATTAATATGTAAAGAAATATGAGCGTACGGAAAGACCAAATTTATTCACACTGATAGTAATTATTACAAAAAGCGCTTCGATTGTGTAATGAATTTTTGGACATTCTGAAAGAGGGTTTTTTTTATCAGAAGAGAGATGTTCGTTGCCGTAAAGACGATTATTTTCTGTAGCCGGACAATTAAAATTAGTGAGAAATCTTTGACGTACATTTCTGTATTTGGTACATTGCAATAAGAAATGAGATACAGTTTCTCTCATCCCGCATGTGCATGTTGGACTTTCCACAATAGACCATTTCAACAGATCCTCATTCAATGAACTACATCCTAATCTTAATCTTGTGTGAAGGATTTGATCTTTACATGTGCCTGTATAATAGTTAGTCGGTGGTCTTTTGATATTCGGAGTTATTTTGGACTTGAATGAGCTTGCAGTTGGACTAGATCGAAAAGTTTCAGGAAGAGAATTCCAGGTGCGAATAGTAGAAGGTAGAAATGATTTTGAGTATAAATTTGTTCTGAATGGAACTCGAGTTAAATCAGGTTATATGTACTTTGTCGGGTGGGAGTTAGGAGATTTGAAAGAAAAGAAGGTGGTATATGGTTTTTCATTTTATACAATAAGATTAATTTATGTTTTTTTTTCTATTTTCTAACAATCCCATCCAAGGTCACTGATGAGTTTGTTAATATTACACAGTTTGGTAGAGCCTGCGACTATTCTAGCTGTTTCATTTTGAATGGATTCTATTTCCTTATTTAGTTCGTCAGTTAAGTTATCCCAGACTACATCAGCATATTCAAGAAGTGGGCGGACGAATGAATAATACTTGCGTTCTAAACTGATTCGTGGTAAAAGAAATTTTAATCTTCTGAGTAGTCCGATTCTTTTCCAGGCCTTATCAATCAATAAATGAATATGGGTTTTCCAGCGGGCATCATGAGATAAAGTTACACCAAGATGTTTATGTGATGTGACCTGAGATATTGGTATAGAGTTATTACTAAGTGTTGAATAAAACGGTTTAGATAATTTCCTTGAAAATGTTATTGTTTTTCTGGATTAAAAGAAACAAGCCTAGTATAAGCCCAAGAATGTATCCGATCTAAGTCTGAGTTAGGACTGGTTGCTGCTTAAGTGAGTTATCTACGACTATATACAAACTTGTGTCATCCGCAAAAAGTTTTATGTAAGAAGATATGTCATATACCATGTCGTTGATGTATACAAGAAACAAAAGGGGACCAAGAATTGAACCTTCAGGGACACCTGCGGAAATAGAAACCCATGCTGAGGATACATTTCTGTACTGGACTCTTTGTCACATAGAAGACAAATAGGAGGAGAACCATTAAAGAAGCGGTCCATTTACACCCAGCGAAGATATTATGTAGAGAAGACCTTGATGCCATACTCGATCAGGGGCCTTGGAGATGTCACAAAATACATCTCTTACCTCTTTACCCTGACCGAGAGCTTTACAAATATCATTGTATAGGTAAACTAATTGATTTACTTTTGAGTCACCTCTTTTAAAATCTGATAGGTTAGCAGTAAGCAAATTATCAGTGACAAGATGATTATACAGATACTTATGAACACATCTTTCCATCAATTTTCCGATACAGCTTAACAATGAAATATGGTGGTAATTTTCGGAACGTGTTGGATCAGATTTTTAAAAAAGAAGAGTTACATTAGCCAGTTTCTAAGGTGTAGGAAAGAAAGAATAACGAATAAGCTTGTTAAAAAAAGGCTGCGAGTGGACTGGTTTGTACATTTAAATTGTAGAACTGATTAGACCATGTTTCTGTAAAAAGAACAATGTAATGATTTTTAAGTATATGCTGCAACTCTGATGATAACAGTTTATTAGTTCGTTCACATGATATCCCCTGAATATTCAAAAGTGCACAGCGAAGCGAGACCTTCACAGCGCTGACCTTCTGTCCTACTTTTCCACCTGTCTGGAAAAACCAAGCCAATGTGTCACTGTAATGAGGTTGACCTGTCAATACCTGTGTAGTTTGCGTGAGCTATTTATATTATTAGGTAAATAAACGTCTTCTTTTGCGTGAAGTACTAAGGCTATGTCTTCTATAGGGAATAGCCGAACATGAACGTTTTTCGAATCTTGAAACAGCACGTGATGCACGTGAACGCCACCTCGGTATTGTAATTAGATCTTGTTTTTGTGTTTGCATTTGCAACAGATTTAAGCTGTCTATCACTGTTTTCAGTGGACGGTTTTTCATCGTGATTAGATTTCTATGATGTATTTTTTATTGTGATGGATTATAAGAAGTCCAGCTCGAATTCGCTATTCCTTTCATTATCTTTTTACATTAATATTGACAAAAAGTATTGTTGATAATTGTTATATAAAAGCATACTATTTATCGCATTAATCTTTAACTACCTAAACAAATACTCATTTTTAACCGTTCAGCGCAATAGCGTAGTCGTTGAGTGTTGGCTTCATCTATGAAGAGACCGTGGTTCAATTCTTGGAAAAGGCATTTTTCCTTTTCTTTTTTAAATATTTTTCAAAGAACTGGATTTCAGTTCCTCGTGAATTAAGTTCACACAATACTATTTGATAATATATAGTTTTACACACAATCGCTTCAACAAGTAAAAATAGAGGCAACACAGTCGTTATTATAGTGATAAATGCGGAATTGAAGAAATTTAAATATATAGATTTATTACCCTTCCAGATTTTTTCCGCCTTTTTGATTGGATATTGATCACCCGAAAGAAATTGATATAACCGAGCCAGACGGGTAATATACACACTAAATTTTCCCGTTGGGTACCCAACGTTGTAAACAACATGCGCGGAGGTGATGCGCGTACGGTTCGATTTTATGCGGTGAAAATTCCGATTTAAAACCACTTTTTAACTGTCAAATGATAAATGTTTACCAAAGTAGAGTAATGATACATATTACCATCAGTATCAAAAACAAATATGACCTTGTGAAAGCTTGATATTAATTACAAAAAAATGCGTTCAATAGACTACTCCTTTTCTCTTGTTTACATTCTTTAGGTACGGGAAAAATACGTCATGTATTTATGTGACGTCATGTTGTGACGAAGAGGTACCCTAAAGGGAATCTTATTTCGACGTTTCATTTGAAACAGCAATGATTTTTTAAAAAATCGTCTAAACTCGGCAGGGGTGGGTAATAAAATTATTATTTTGGTTTTGGAGTGATATATGTGGATATATTACCTGCCAAGATAAAATATCACCTTCGCCTAACGGCTCGGGTGATATAAAATCTTAACAGGTAATATATCCACATATATCACTCCAAAACCAAAATAACATATAATACAAATGAGCCGAAATTGTTAAAAAATGTAGCAAACTGAATTCAGAATTTTAATAGAATTAAATTGACAATACATTCAATCTGTTTGACGACTGATAAAAATCAATTTTGCTATATCGTTATAAGTTTAACTTTAAATTGTACAAAATATTAAATTAATCACAGGTTTATAAAAGAGAATATGAAAATGTTTTCTGAAAGTAAAAAAAGAACAAAAAACATACAGACGTAAAAATATTGCACAATTTCAGATTTAAACTCAGAAAAAGGGGCATTTTCTTAACATAGACTCTTCATAATTGTCATAATCTGAACACTATAACCACTACGCTACTCGGATTTACGTGTCTATATCCAGTTTAATTCTTCGTTATTGCAGTAAAAGTGCAAAATGTAATAACTGGATAACTTGCACAACACATTATATCCTAATGGTTTGACCGATTAATGTAAACGTTATTGTGACTTATACGCAATGCCTATGACGGTATACAACTTGTGCCGTTATGTTAATTGTTACGGTAAGTATAGTTTGATATGACAATGGTTTTGTTTGTGTTCATTACAATATCAAAATAAAATATATTTAGTTAAATTTAATCAAAAATCTTTTTTTCTTCTTCTTTTGATAACAGTGGTGATGTTTACAAATATAAATCAAGGGAAATAACAGCTATGGTCACTTTCATGTTATCTTTGCATGGTATACATTGCCGTTGAAAGAAATATAACACTTCATGAAAAGTGCACATATGATGTTGTTTATTTGTATGTGTGCTCTTTTTTTGTTTTATTATTTGTTTTCCTTTTGTTTTATTTTCGGTGAAGCTTCAGAAATGATTTGTTCAAGGAAATGATTACTATGTACTATTATAAATTACAAAGAACTATATTTTGACGCGCACTGTTCTTTTGACATGATAGAGAAAACAGCGACATAAGAGGGCTATTCAATCATTAGGCTTTTCACTCAGAGGTATAAATATTTTAATGTATAAAAAGGTTAAAGTATTATTTATTTTAGTGCCACCCCTACTGAAAGGGCCAGTCATTTTTAACTGATGGGACACCTTTTGCTTGCAACTCTTACCGCTATGCCAAGCGCCAGAAGGAAAGAAATTGGTAACCATTCTTTTCAACTACCTTTCTGGTCACGAAGTGGCCATTTCGGAACAAGTCCCATGAGAAACATTCATCCTTCAATTAACGCACCCCGTTTGACTCGAACCTTCGAGCTCCTGATCCGTAGGCGGACGCCTTAATCACTAGGCCAACGGTACCGGTTGAATGTATTTACCTGTTTCAGTGTTACATTGACACGACAAGAGGACATAACTAGTGCGACAAAATTTAATAGATATAATAATGAATTATCTCGCTTTGTGTGAACAAACAAACCACCGAGTCGTTTAACGTGAAATTCATTATGTTATATGTTAATAATGTTATTTGTGCTGCAACAGCAATTGATTTACAAAATACTTCTATTTTAGATTTTATCAGTCATACGGGCATGAATATTAATCAGTAAGAAACAGAAAATTATAGTGTTCAGAAGGTCCGTAATGAACGTATGAACTCTTGTTATACATGTGTAATGATAACAGGCAAAACATCTGACTCACTTATTTATATATCTATCTATAAATTATCAAGTACTGTACAAATTTGCCTAATTTTTTGTAACAAAAACAAAAATCGAAAAGAGTATTCACTTTAACTCAGTCATTTGGTTTTCTGAAAGTCACGTTTTGCATTCTTTCGTGATGCTGCCATTTGCTGTACTGTTTTATCCTGTGGCAAAAACTTATTATCTTCAGGCCTCAGATATTATCTAATGACTAAAATTCTTATTATTTAAATCCTACAGAAACATTTAGACTGGTGTATACATATATAATGCATATATTTCTCCTTCTCAATCACAATACAATCTGAAATTAACATGAAATCAGAGTATAATTGAGCTTCTTGTTTCACACTTAGGTGTTTGTCGTATTAATGTATTAATTGGTTACTACCCCCCCCCCCCCCCGTCCTCATCCACTCTACAACCCTCCTACCTCTCAAAACCATGTAAAATGTGGTATTTTTCATTTAAATCATGTTTTAATATTTGGTATATGCTTTTTATTCATTTACTTTCATTTTCCACAAAAAATGATTTAAATGGAAGAGCTTATACTATCACAATAATTTGTATTTTGTACATATAACTTTCCCTTTTCTTTGATCTCCTTTTTTCACCCAAGCTGTAATTTGTGCGATTATTTTTAGAGCAATGACATTGTTAATCTTTGTCTTAATCACTTGAAGTAACAGTAATACTGAACAAAATAATTTGTATAATTTTGTTCTTTCAAACCTAATTTATCATGGAGAAGGACTATAAAAGTGTTGGAGCACCACACTAAATTCCGTATTCCGGTTTATACCGGACAAGATGCAGCATCCAATTGTTTATCCTTGATAACAAACGACATTCAATTGATGAAATTGATGAAACACTACAGTAAATAAGTACAAATGTTGCTGCAATGCAGCAATTGAGAAGCTCCGCGCAAAAAATTAGCTCATAACAGATACCTTATCAAATTATTCCTACGCACAGGCCATGTTATATTCAGATAACTATTGTAGATTTTTTCCGAATGTTTTGTAAAACATTTTTTGCATAATTATACTTATCATATGCACTGTCCATAATTAAAAAGAGGTAAAAGATATTTAATATAAAAAAATGCTTTCACTGACTCCTACCTGGTAAGGAAAGTAATTCCATTGAATACAAACACGACTTACATGAGTTGTAAATGTTATGTGACAGGACTGTCCTGTAATCTGGTTGTGTCACTATTGTAGTCAGTAACATAAGATGATAAAAATATCAAAGTCTGTTTTTTTCATTATTTTAATTGTAAAACAAATATACAGATAGTACTAACACAAGGGACTAATATAACAATATACTATTAATATTACATGCATTTATTTTTCATGTCAAATTAATAAAAATGGTTTCTTTCAATACTGAAAGTAGAACACACCCTCAAATGAAAAAAAGGGATAAATTTTAAAATGACCAAATTCAGGATTTTTTGTTTGTTATACACGCGTTACATGTTGATACAGTATTCATCAATATAATAGAAGACTGTTACCGGACTACTTTTAGGCAGGTATGAGGAAATTCACTAACATCATGTTCGTGCAAGTCAAAGATATAAAAGCTATTTGACATTGGTAATATATAAAAAAACAATTGTTAATTGATTTATTTGGAGATCAATTTGTTGAATTGCTTTAAAACCATTCATAAAAAACTTCATGTTCAAACTGCAGATCAAAGTTTCTGTTGTCAATGATGCTATCTATCTATAGCCTATGCTTAATAAGGGTACATCCGCCCGTAAGGCCTTCGCTGTAGTGTACGGACCCCCGGACATGTCACCAGTCATATATTTTGAAGCACAAAGTGGTATGCAATACCATTGACGCCAATGAAATGTAACATTATATTGCTCCGCGCCAACAGCCAATATATCAACATGTTATTATTAAACATTTAATTTCATAAATATGAATTAAGAATAATTATCAAAAGCAAAATTATTAAAGTCTTATGCATATAATCTTCATTATATTGACAAATTCAATCTTGATATGCTGTGTGTAAATGTAGTTCAAAATGTAACAAATTATAATTTCATGTACTACCAAAAAAGGGAAATAACAAATGTATATAACCAATCAGAACATTAATAGCTATTTATTGCTTTCGAATTCATGTACAGCAGAACTGCTTTCCGATTCTCATTCATTAATATGACATGCTGCGAATCACCGAAGGGGAAACCAATATAGAAATCGAAATGTGTTCTTGAATGCGGATTAACTTTTAGCTGTAAATCGAAGCGATTAATTGATCAAATCTGGGCCCATGGACAAAAGAAATAGTAAACACAAATAGCTCCGGGTCTGTGGGCGCGGAGCAATGACTATGTATGGGGTATTTTAGCTATCACACTTCACAATTACCGCTTTTGATCATAAATTTAAAAGGTTAGACCAAGACCTGAACCAATTATGCAATGTGATAATGACCCAGATATCAGACAATGACAATCATGACAGCTTTATTTGCAGTAATGCCTATTTCTAACTTTAAATATTTCTTTTATTTTTTTGCTTTTACTCACTCACACGTTTAATTGTGATATTGTGCGATATTAACGTGGACGTCACAATTTAGGGAAATTAACCATAAACAGCAGTGTGCAATAATATGAAAGACATACTTTTTACTGAACATATAAAGTTTAAACTAAGGAAATCGTATGAAAATTTATAAAAAAGACCGGTCTACTGATAAAAAATCTCAATTCCGGAGGCGCTTTGGCGTCATAGTAACGATGGATATTTATAAAATAATGTTGTAAAAATTTAGCTGATATATGAAAATATTTGTATACCAAAAATCATCAAGACTTGGGAGGTATTTCGGTCGGAAAGTAAGCCACTACCTTAGAACGAGGATCTTGAAGGAGTGTAGAAACAATACTGGATATTTTTTACGCGTTAAATAAAATTATATTATTCGCTTGTATAGCACCTGTCAAATTGAAATAGCATTATGTAAAGTTTGTGTATAACGGTAATATGTATAAGCTATACGGTAAATGGAATATAAAGGTAGTATATCTTCTGTCGGAAAGTTGGCTATAACGATATGTATAGCTTCTGTCAGCAAGTGGGATATGACATATTCATAGCTCTTGACGGCAAGTTGAATGTAGCGGTATTTATGGCTCTTGTCGGCAAGTTGGATGTAACGGTATTTATAGCTTTTGTCGGCAAGTTGAATGTAACAATATATAAAGTTTTTGTCGGCAAGTTGAATGTAACGGTATATATAGCTCTTGTCGGCAAGTTGGATGTAACGGTATATATAGCTCTTGTCGGCAATTGGATGTAACGGTATATATAGCTCTTGTCGGCAAGTTGGATATAACGGTATACTGTCACGATCTAGGCACGTGACGTTGCTGTCTTCACCGTATAATTGGCTTTGTTGATAAAATATGTCACAATCTGGGCACGTGAAGTTACTAACTTAGTCGAATAAATTCTAAGTCTTGATTATAAGACTTATTAAAATATGTCACTTTTTGGACATGTATCACTGCTGCTACCATGTTGAATATATATTGGGTTAAATTAAACTATACCTATTATTTATAGTCATACATCACAAAGGAGAAAGTCGTTGTAAAGTTTATAACTTTTAATAAAGCACTAATAGCTCAACAATTATAAATCAATAGTAAAACATGAAATATTTCTAACGTATTAATATCAATCCTAATGTTCTTCACAGATTGATAATGTAATCATACAATTCATACAAGAGAAAGTCAATTAATAATGTAATCATGCAATTCACACAAGAGAAACTCAATTGATAATTCACACAAGAGAAATTCGATCTTTAATTAAATGTACTTATTATTAATATAACTAGTTGCTTTTAATCAGAAATATCACTTAAAACTTGTGTTAACAATTCCTAATAATTGTTGCCTTAAGACTAAAATAATTCTCAAGCTTTCCTAATTGTCAACTTTCTAATTTTGATAACAGCATAAACGACTTTTCACAGTTAAAAA
>NW_026865792.1:0-107419 GCF_026571515.1 Ruditapes philippinarum | reverse complement strand
TTTCCCAATTTCAAACATGATTTTATAACACTTTTTTTTTGGCAAGAGATTATCTAATTATAGCTTTATCCACTTTTGTATGCTTCCCCTGAACTGCTTATAATCAAAATCCTCCTGTACTTTAGGAATATCATTAGTTTCACCTAGGATATGTTCCCGAAAACTCTAATTTTCATAAGAGTGTTTACTTATTTTAAAATACCTATCATTATCAAAAGGTGCCGAATTTGTTCTGAGAATGGTAAGAATCCATAAATTAGCAAAAACAATCGTTTCTTTTTAAAATAAAATTTAAGTATGTAACACATTTTATCAAACCTTGTTTAAATACGAAATGTGAATGTAATAAATATATTTAATTTTATATGTTTCACAGAAATTATTGTCATTATGTGCAATTATCCCTGAAAATTATGTTTGAATATTTAATAATAAATTTTTCTTTATAAAAGTGTTTTTAAGCTTTTAAAATACTAGTATGTAAAACATTCTCTTGAAAAATAATTATTAATTTATTGAAAAACATTCAAGGCAATGCAATTTTACGGATTTTTAAAAGTCGGTTAAAAAAATACTATTAAAATTTAGTTTATAAAATGTTGTTAAATTAAATGCAAGTCAAAGATACGCTGCAGATAATTTACTGAATGTTAAGTAAAAAGAAATTTTAAGTAGTATAATTATACATAATTATTAGGGGCCAATTATGCCCGTTACTCCTTTTATTACCCGAAATATTTTTATGTTTGGGTCCATTATTAATGTCCAAAAAGTTTACTCATTGGCCAATTTTACCTGAAAAACTCTTTTTGCCCACTGTTTGCTTTTTGACAATTTAGTAACAAATTAAAAAGGGGTGGATTTAGTTATTTTGTTTAATGGGGAAGGGTCAAAAAATTTACTAATGTTTAATTTTGGCTACCCTTTAATTTGAAAAATTTTTAATTTCACAGTTCAGGCAAATTCATCTAAGCAATCCAATAATGCAACTAAAAAACCATTATTAAAAAAAATTAATGGGGAAACAAAGGGTGATCCCTCGGAAGCATTAAATCTCAACCCAAAAATTACATAAGAATTGCAGAACTCGGTTTGATTGAGTCTTTACATGAGGGATAATGAATAAGTCCAAACATCCCTCACGCTCCCTAGCACCGGCTTGGGCGGTACCCAATTCTCCAACACTTTATAGTGTTGGCATCAATCATCCCAATGGACCAGAAAATATAACAACACTGAAGTGAACTTACGGGGCAACTTTTAACGGCTGCCACACGGCACTTGACACGCTGTTGTTGTGAAGTAACAAAATTCTGGAAACAAAGTGATCCCTCGGAAGCATTAATCACAACAAAATAACATAAGAATTGCAGAACTCGGTTTGATTGAGTCTGTACATGAGGGATAATGAATAAGTGCAACATCCCTCGCGACCCCTAAAAACATTTTATAGTGTTGGTTTCAATGATCCAGAAAATATAACAACACTGAAGTGAATTAAAATGTTTCTGAGGCATAATGGTAATTTAAGTACTATAGCATAAGATAAATGTTATGTACTATAAAAATAAGATAAGTATTAAGTATTACAAATATGAGATTACTATGTAGTTACCGTACTACATATTTAGTATTTAGTAATTTTTATTTATCATGTTTAACATTAAATCATACATGATTCAAAATTGCATAAAAGAAAATGTTTTTTAAAATACACAGTGATAATATTCGGATATTTTTATACCTTTACTTTTGAACTTGTACCAATAATTTTTGAAAATTTTTAATTATAAAATAACCAGTCCATAGTCTTTGTGCCAGATCATACTGAACTGGAGAACAACCTTTCTCTTTAAATTCTACATAAAACATTACAAAATAACTATTATCAAAGCAACCGCCATAATTATTTATTTTTTTGGTGCACTGGATTTATTGATTATTTCTAAAAACATTAATAGTACACGTTCGTCATATTCTAATAATCATTTGATATTAAAGAAAATCGCAAACAAAATGGATGAAATCAGAACGACTCATCTTGAACTTGTATACTATTCAAACATAAAACCTTCAAAAGTGCATTTCAGATTCGCAGGAAGTAAAACGATAACAATATCTTTACAGCAGTAAAACATGTTTTATCACATAATATCTAGGAATACAAAGCAAACAAGAATGTGCTATCAAAATAAAAGTATGAAAACTGAAATGCTGCAATTGTTTACTGGGAATTGAATAACATTTAATCAACCTCCCTATTCGATATTATTGGGAAAACATGCATAAAAGATACGATTTCTTTATGTCATTGTTTTAGGCGCAGGTCAATTTATTTACATAAAGAATACCAAATTGTACAGTTCATCTTCATTAATTGTCAATATTATTGAATGCTAGGAGGAGGCATGTACGGTAGCTTGCAATTTCCATTACCATACATAAACAGGCTCAGTGAAACCGAGCCTGCAACACTTTCAATTTTGTCTTCTTTTTCATTATGTTACTCTCTGTTTCGCAAAAGAAAAATTATGCTGAGGAAACGCATTTACTTTTGCGTGCTAAATATATCTTTTGCTATAAAAACGTTGCGTACAATTTCTGATTTCTCAAAGCAAATAATAAAAGCCGTTCTACAACCAATGTTATTAGCTTCGAGGTCCATGCTCTGTAAAATGACGGGGATTTATCCTCACAATACTGGTTTCCTAGCAGTTTCCGGTCCCAAATTGCACTTTTTAACAAATATGATAAAAATCTTTCTACGAAAGATTACAAACCAGGGCAAAGTTAGGTACCTGTCCAGCATTGCCATGTTTAAATGTTGCTCTTTCATTTTACTTTTCATTTGAATATAGCTTAAAATGTAACATCTAATCACACTTCTTTTTAAATATTCATAGCAGTTTCTGAGACTTTTTTTTATTTTGAATATAATTCAGTATCAGTAAGATGGTTCAATAACTTCCCAAACTTTTCCGTGTCGTCTGCAAATATATTTTCATAGAATGGGGTATCAGTTATTGCGCATGGACATTCAAACTAGAATTCCCCAGATGTTGCTTATTTTCAAAAGACTCTTATGTAACTTTAAAAAAACAGGCAAACTTCAAAAATAAATCGGTACATTTTAATGCTGTTTGCAAAAAAAAAATTTTCTCTAATAGGAAAATAATATGGGATGCCCTTTCTGGTAAAATTAGACTGTACTGGCAAAAAAGATAACGGGGGCCAAAAAAACCAAAATGCTAGGGGGGGCCCGGGAAAAAGCTAGGAACCAAAAAATAGGAAATTTACCCCCATATAAGGTTTTTGGGTTTTGATTCCCGACTTTAATACCCCCAATCCCATCCTATAGGGGTAAAATGATTTTTCATTTTTATTTTCCCCCCATTCCGTTTAATTAAAAACCGAGTAGGCAATTTTCATGTGACTAGTATTTTGTTGTTAATTAAATTTCGAGGGACCACCATTTGTCCAGATTTTTATGAGACTCACAAACTTTATCTCTACTCATCACTCCTGTTATTAAATTTGATCCAATTTGTTGTCAATTCATACTACGAAATGGGAAACGAATTCTCACTACATGTTTTGCAGAAGTTGTTTTAAACGGTTTTGTCCAAAGATTACATTAATTGTCATTTACAGTTTATCGGCTTTGTCTGAAGTAATAAATGTCCACAATTTGATAAGAAACGGTAATAATCTATGTTCCTAAACATGGCATTACATTCATCAAATATCTTAACAAGTTTTGCACGAGATAAACAATGTTATTTAAGCGTTGAACATTTAATTTTATTACGTTATTGATAGCCAAATTGAACAAGAAGAGCCTTAACACTTTTCTTTGTGTTAAGCATTTTTTTTTGCATTTTTACAATATTTGGAATTCTCCTGCCTTTTATATTGTTTTTGCTTTTAACTTAATCAACTGATTTGACTCAAAGAAAATGTAATTAATACATTTTCCACTACGCTTATCATGTTAAAGGAATATTCTGTCAAGCAATTTAGATATGATCTCGAATGTAACTTTTTGAGTTGTTTGTCTGCTCACACACACTACGAGGGTTAAAACTGTAAATTATTACCATTGCAATTAACACATTTTAAATGTTACAGTTTACAATGTAAGCAAACTCCATGTTTTCAAATATTCTTACAAAAAACAGGGTTATTTAGTTTGAAGCAAAAAAGAAGTTAATAATAAATAGATATCATATGCATAACGTTAAGATTCAATGACATATCAGTTGTTTATTTAAGAAATAATATATCCCAAACAGTGATTTTATCGCTACGCCTTCGTGATATAATGACGGCATCCGAACGACAAACCGCTTTAATCAAGCGATAAAATCATCGATTTGGATATATTATTTCGATTCTAACCGAACAACAACAAACAAAACTAATGATGCCGTACTTGATATTAAGCTAAATTGCGCCTGATTTTTCCAGCGTTTCACATCTTTAGTGGTTACGTCACGTGTATTATGATAAGGTCACGTGTCTATAGAATATAGAACGCCAAACAGTTATTATGTTGCTTAATATCACACACTTTCGGTTCTTCTATGTTTAATAGTGAAAAATGCGGGTCGTGTTATAGAAAAAATGATTAACTACACCCATAATACCGATTCATTTCAATTATATTTAACATGTATTAAAAGAAAGTAAATGATATACTTAAGTTTATAATTTAATTGCAGCACATAAGTGTTGAAAATTTAGACCCTCTCAAGCCTCTGATTGGGGGCAAAAGAGATGTTGAACTTTTTTCATAATCCTCCATGTACAGATGCCTACGATGGATCCCTGTTTCCAGATTGTTGTATGTAATTAATAAAAAAAAATAAAATTGAAACCTTATGAACGTCAAAAGCGGACCAATTGAAAATGTTGCAGACTTTGTATGACTGCGCCTATTCATAGACGATAGTAGAAACATGCAACCTACCGTAAATGCCCCTTATCACCGGTTTAAGGGAGGTCACACAAATTATATTTACATTATCTAAATAACTTTGTGAACAAAACGAGAAAGATATACAGGCTTATTTGAACGAATAAATAGTTACATTTTAATGTCAGACCCGTGGTCATTTTTTCTTGTACCTAGGTTCATGTCACTTCAGTCAACATATGGTCAGTCATTTGAGTCCACATGCTTTAATTACCACTGATTGCTTTCTTTCTACTGCCAACGATAACCGTGCAGTTCTTGTTTACTAAGCACTTGATTGGTACATTAGAACTGTTAAACAAAGTTCTGAAAAAAAACCAACACTAGAACCAAATACAACATTAAATGTAATGTCATTATGATAAAGCATGAACTATTTTGCTGTGCAATATGCACTTTTATCTCCTGATGAAGACAGAAATAACAGTTATACCATCAGTTCATAATGTTGATTTGTGTTTCTCCAGTTAGAAAAACAAGATTATTTTATTTAGAATTTCCAAAAAAAAAAAAAAAAACAATTTCAGTTAATGTTGTCTTGATGTTTGTTGTTAATTTTCATGATTTCTTTGGCATTGTATTCTAAAATTTAACACTTTGTCACAAATACTAATTATTTGTTCAATTAAATTGACAATAAGGAATTAATCAACTGACGATTTGAGTGACTAAAGGTAACCTAATATAAGATGCATTTCACAGAAAGGTAGATTAAGTGCTAAACATGCTGAAAAGTAATTTAGGGACTGCTGGTCACTGCTGGTCAAGTGGGTAGAAACACCGTCAGAGGAAGTTCTTGTTTCCTATAGCAACAAACTTGACACTCATTGCTAAGTAGTAGATCCAGATAGTCCTAAGGACTATTGGAGACTGTTTATAGTCTTACAGCGTTCAACACAATCGAAAAAAATATTGAATAAGCAAATGGCAAATTAAAAGAAAAACACTTGTAGCAGCTTCAGCAAATAATATAGGTTTTATAACCATCTCCATTCTTGAAATTGCCACCGTTTATTCCTGCGTGATCGTAAGTTTATGCATGTCTTAGTTCTTGCAGAGGAGGTGGTGTTGACCTCTGGTTTTGATTTTAGTTTGCTACACCCGAGGTTAGCCAAAATTCATCTTTCCTGTGATCTAAATTATGTTGGTGCTCCGTACAATAAAACAAAGTCGATCATTTGTCATTATTTTGGATAAGTTTCAAAATTTGTAAGCACACAATGCAGACTGTGATAAGACGCCATATACATATTCGCTGATCGTTCTTAGTCTGTACTGGTCACATGTGTAAATGTTATTGTCAAAAGACAGTCTAGGGGTTAATATCACTCTTCCAATAAACTGTCAATAAAATTATTTTAAAATTATGTAACAAGCACGGACTGAACCCTAAAACCTTTTAGCGTTTAGATGAATAAAATGTTTAGAACAATAAATTCCATAAAAATGATGAATGCATCCTGTTACAAATGGAAATGCTTTTCAGTGCATTAAATGAGTTTGTTAGACTTTATATTGTAATAAATGTCCGGATGATCAGCGTTCTAGAATGGAAATTTAACTATTTAGGTGTTTAGCTAATTGCATTATATTCCTCATAACGTTTATATAAGGTGTTGTTCATTTATTACTTTTACTTTTGTTCGGAAATAACACGGATTGAAATTAATGTAAAATATTTCGTTTGATCTTTAATGAATGGGTTGTAAATAAAATTCATGCAAAACAAAAGAACTATAACAAAAATATATTGCATTTATTGACAGATTTATAAGTTAATTAACAACAGAATGAAAACTGAGAGTAATGTTCAGTTAGAAGTGTCAATAGAATGTAGCCCCCATAAAATCTGTTCGCCCCTTTTATTGGTTTTCAACTGGAATAATGTGTACATTAGTTAATTTACTAATTTGTTGCTATTTCCACAAAGAGCCTTTAAATCATGCATAAAATGTCAATCTGACCAAAGTTCAGATCTTCTTATTTATTGCATGTTTACAAATAAAGTGGAAATAATAGACTCAATTTTTAATTGATAAGATTGTTCTGCAAGTTTACCTGCTGGCTATATGGACAACGCCATGTTTGTTCTCGAAATCGCGAAAATTACTTACACATTATTGGTTTTTCAGACGTTAAACTGCATTGCTTTAAAAATTGCAAAAGCTTGCCGATGATTAGCTGTTTCGAAAGGGGACGAGAAAGTGACAACCAATTGGTGATGTCCGATCCTAATGCGAAGCGTTTATAAGGAGCGGATTTTTATAGGTTGGTAAAATGTTAGCCAAGATACGATATACTATACAAGAGGGTCATGATGGCCCTGAGTCGCTCACCAGAAACAACTGCTTTTCAGTGATCGAATGTCGGAATGTTGCATTATGTTCATATTAAACTTGAGCATAGAATATGTTTTAACAATAATTTGAAGAAATGCCATGACCTGGGGCATTTAAGCTTTAGCTTAAACGGGGCTAATCAAATTAATATGATCAAACTTGATAAAAGACTACCTAAGAATGCTACAAAGTTTGGTGATCATCTATCAATTATTTCAGTAGGAAATGATGTTTGAAGGTTTTTTCTATTTTTAGCTTTAGTGGCCCATAAAAGGGGCTAATCAAATTAATGTAAGCAAACTTGATAAAAGAGTTCCCAAGAATGCTACAGACAAAGTTTGGAGATCATCCATCAATTGGTTCTGAAGTAAGAGATGTTTAAAGGTTTTTCTATTTTTAGCTTTAGCGGCCCCCTTAAAGGGGCCAATCAAATTAATGTGAGCAAACTTGATAATAGATTACCCATGAATGCTACAGACAAAGTTTGGTGATCATCCATCAATTAGTTCTGTAGAAATAGACATTTAAAGGTATTTCTAATTTTAGCTTTTGCAGCCCCTAAAAGGGGCCAATCAAAATAATATTAGCAAACTTTATAAAAGACTACCCAAGAATGCTTCAGACAAAGTTTTGTGATCATCCATCAATTAGTTCTCTAGAAATAGACATTTAACATTATTTCTATTTTTAGCCCTAGAGACCCCTAAAAGGGGCAAATCAAATTAATATGAGCAAACTTGATAAAAGACTACCCAAGAATGCTACAGTCAAAGTTTGGTGATCATCCATCAATTACTTATGTAGAAGAAGATGTTTTAAGGTTTTTCTATTTTTAGCTCTGCTGACCCCTAAAAGGGGCCAATTGGAATGACATGAGCAAATTCAAGTGTGACAGTCACAAGGATGCTACAGATTAAATTTGAAGTAAATCTGCCCAGTAGTTTCAGAGAAGAAGACGATTATTGACGCATGATGACGGACGATGGACGCCGGAGCATCCCCTTTTGATACTAATAGCTCACCCTGAGCCTTCGGCTCTGGTGAGCTAATAAAACAACATTGTATTTCACTTATAAATTTAAAATTTAAAATCATCGACTTCCCAATAACAGCTACTAAGCCGTGATCTGCTAATAAGCGCGCTGGGTAATATGAAACTCCGCATGCCCATAACCTCATAAAATCAGTAATTTTATACCCGCGAACTTGACTAGCTATTGGAAAACAATAGGTTTTTTTTATATTTTTTATTGCTTGTCACTTTACCTCATACATAACAGTTAGGGATTGCGGCCAAATTTCCGTTTCAAAGTACGCGAAGCAAGAAAAACATACACAATAAAAAGGGTTTATACATGCCTGTGATGTCTAGTGACAATATATGAACTAAATATTTTGCATTTTATGTCCAGTGACAATAAACATTTGGCATAGTGAAAAAATACAAATACGTTTTGGGGCTTTAAAAGTGTTTTAAATGAGTTATGGAAATTGCAAGAAAGGCGGGTTGAGAGAGGAGAAATGTTTCATAATTGAAACATGTGTCCTATCTTACACGTTATCATCTTCACGGATTTCAGACACATTGACTCCAAACCTTTTTCGGTGCCGTAAATGCATTCATTTTATTTATCATACAATAGCAAGGTGTTTCATCCTTTAATGTACTGGCCAATTTAATTAGTCCAATCATTCAACTCAGGTGTCTTATATATTAGTTAAATGGTCACCGTGAACGAATATATGGTGTCAACGTGTCAATGTATTTATTAATCTTTATAGAAAAGGAAGTGTTTTTTGATGGTTGCAATGTACAAAGTAACAACTTGTATAATTATTTCGCCATGTTCGTTTCATGCTTTCTTTGGCAATTCATTCGTTAATTTTACATACTCATTTAAGAGTTAACAATTATCCAGAATCGAAATGAAAGATTAGTGAATTAGCAAAAAATCAGATGCTTGCTATGATAGCAAATTCTAAATTTTATTATAATTTCAAATATTATTCTTGTATGATTATTTTCCTTCTAAGATTGTTTAATTATTATTATTATGTAATTACTATTGTATATACCGGTACCTCTACTACTGATTTGTAATTTTATGTTGGGATTTGATAGTATGTTATTCCGAGGAGGCCCGTGTCATCAAATTAATTTTATTTGTTTAAAGAAATTATCGGAGCTCCTAAATGAGCTATGTAGTCTCCTAAATGTTCAACTTGAAACACATCCTTACACTTTTAATTCAGCAAAACATTTTGAAAAAAGTAATATTCCAAAATAAACTTAAAAGTATGATAAAACTGTTTTGAATTGCTAAGTCTTCTATATATGTTTTCTAATCCATGTTAGTCCTCTTCGTGTAGTAAATGTTTACTGTGATTGAACTCAAATTATCTCCGCAAGTACAAGATAAAAGAAAAAGAATTGAGAAAAGAAAAAAAATACTCAAAATGCTGATGTAGCAAATTATCACTTAATGATTGTCTTGAAATTAGGTCCCTTATTTGTAATGCTTTTAAAATTAGAAGGTTTTGACAATAATTCGATATGGCGCCAAATTATTTTTCATTTAAAAACTAAACGCTTTCAAAGAGCTTTATCTTCGTCCAATTTTTAACTAAGTGGATTTTTTTTCCAAATATTTGAAAAGAGAAATGCTCGAAAAGTATACGTGCAAATCAGATTGCATAGTTGAAGCATACATAAAACTGGTTTGATTTCACGTTTGTGTATCACTTTTGGTGCGTGTTACGAGAGTATTAAGTTTAAAATCTTAGCTGTTCAAATTAAAAAGGTTATCGTCATTTTCAAAGGTCTAGTTAAAACCTTTGCTCAGTATACATTGATAATATAAATATTCTTCGTAGGTATAATAGACAGTGTTAAAATTCGTAAAATTAAGACTTACAAACACTTGGCAAATCCATTAATTGTTAAAAACAAGTGCTTAAGCAGTAACAGAAGTATTTCATTGCACTATATCTGTAAAGTCATATTGAAACAAATTCTCTTTCAACAAAACACCTTTGGAACTGGAATAAACTGTAAGGTTGTTGTTGTTTTTTTCGGAACCTATTTGACATTTTCAGCATAATGTAAAAGCTCCACCACGTACAATTTACATTAAAATATAACATAATATTACTTCTACTTTCCTAAATCTGTTAACATATTAGTGAGAAGTACAAGTGCTCCTAGAGTGGAGTAATTTTCAATAAAGTGTTTCTGTAGAATTTAGAAGCTCGAAATGAAAATAGTGTGTGAATCGACTTAGCAAAAGTCTCTGTGCAGGGTGATATTTGTTTTGTAACGTTTTGTTGAACACTCACTTACAGATGTCAGTAATTAACCAACCTCAAAGGTAGACATTCTTTTAAGTGTAAATGTTTAAGGCTTTCAAAGGAGACTTAAACATAAATTACACTTTCAAAAAATATTTTAGACATTAATTACGTTACACCTTCATTCATATATCAATAGCTGTTAACATTTTACTCCGTTTTACAAACGAAACTGACAAGAATACATGTATAAAAATAAGAATAATGAAGCAAATGTAAAAACCAAAGAAGAAACACAAATAGATATACAAAATATACAAAAAAAAACATGTTATATCTTTACTGAAATACATAATAGTGCTGATAGTATATAACTAAACTGTGTTCACGAAACTCCATCATGTATAAGGAATTTAGTAACGTGATTGTTTTTCCTATCCTTATATTGTAACATAAATTTCTATTGATTTTTGTGCCCCCACGTTAGTGGCGGGCATTTAGATTTACCCTTGTCCGTCCGTCCGTCTGTCCGTCCGTCCTTCCTTCCGTCCGTCCGTCCGTTCACTTTTGTGTCGCACGTAACTCAAAAAGTATTTGACCTAGAGTCATGAAACTTTACAGGAATGTTGATCAGCATGTGTAGTTGTGCACCTGGGTATTTTGGTCTGGATATTTTTAGTATTTTCAGAGTTATTGCCCTTGACTTAGTAAAATTTTGCAATTTTCAACTTGTGTCGCATGTAACTCAAAAAGTATTTGACCTACAGTCATGAAACTTTACAGGAATGTTGATCAGCATGTGTAGTTGTGCACCTGGGTATTTTGGTCTGGATATTTTTAGTATTTTCAGAGTTATTGCCCTTGACTTAGTAAAATTTTGCAATTTTCAACTTGTGTCGCATGTAACTCAAAAAGTATTTGACCTAGAGTCATGAAACTTTACAGGAATGTTGATCAGCATGTGTAGTTGTGCACCTGGGTATTTTCGTCTGGATATTTTTAGTATTTTTAGAGTTATTGCCCTTGACTTAGTAAAATTTTGCAATTTTCAACTTGTGTCGCACATAACTCAAAAAGTATTTGACCTAGAGTCATGAAACTTTACAGGAATGTTGATCAGCATGTGTAGTTGTGCACCTGGGTATTTTGGTCTGGATATTTTTAGTATTTTCAGAGTTATTGCCCTTGACTTAGTAAAATTTGGCAATTTTCAACATGTGTCGCACGTAACTCAAAAAGTATTTGACCTAGAGTCATGTAACTTTACAGGAATATTGATCAGCATGTGCAGTTGTGCACCAGGTATTTTCGTCTGGATTTATTTAGTATTTTTAGAGTTATTGCCCTTCACTTAGAAAATTTTTGCAATTTTCAACTTGTGTCGCAAGTTTCTCAAAAAGGATTTGACATAGTCATTAAACCTTATGGGCAGGTTGCTCAGCATATTTTAGATTTGCACCTGGGGTTTCGCTTGTGGATTTATCCAGTATTTGTAGAGTTATTTCCCTTGACTTAGTAAAAAGATTGACAGAACAGTGGCGCGGTGGGGGCACCCGTGTCCTATGGACACATTTCTAGTGCTTTTTGTCGTGTAAATTCATGACACACCTTTTTTAGTCTCGCAAGATTTAAAAATTATATTCGCATAAAATACCATATTACTACATAAAAATTGATGATCTATATGCGTATAAAAAAAATACCACTGACATTATAAGATCAAAATATTTGATGTATACTTTATGGATCATTTTCCACAGCAACGAGTAATTATTTTTTTCTAGTAAAGACAAACCTGAATTCTATAGCGTTCAAATAAAAGTTTTAGAAAAAATTTAGCTGCTTATCATTTGCAGAAAGTATACTGAATGAGATATTAGTTTTATGAAAATAGCAAAATGTAAACAAAGAAGTATTTTGACTTTCATACAAAATTCTAAATAACTAGTTGTCACAAAAGCAACAAAAGATAGTTCAGATAACTGGCAGTTAAATAGCCTTTTGGGAAACTATAACAGAAAGTTTTTTGAAAAACAAAGAGCATCTCTTAGGCATTTAAGGGCCTTTAAAGTGTATATATCTACATATTTTTGCCTGTTGCTAACAGAATATTTGTTTGAACTTTTGAAAATTTTGTTTGAAAGAAAAATTTTGCATGAGATAAAGCTTTATACACTTTAACGTCAGACAATGCAGTCAGGTAACGTCCATTCTCAAATCGAATGTCACAATTTGAGTAAGTTATAAAAATTCTTATCAATAAAAACTATGTGCATGGACGGTAAGATCAAACATTGTATACTGCTAAATAATCAACTTGTAGACTTACTTGTGCCCTGGATAATAAAATATTGATAACAGAAAACATTCGTATACATTCTATCAATTTCCGGATAAAACTTGATAGTTTTTTAATCATCACGTTTTATTAGACAGTTAAAATGCGAAAAAGGAGGTTATCAAATGCTGGGCTCCGTATTGTTAAATATTTGTTACAAGATCGCCAATAATGTTTGTATTTTGACTTCCTACCATATTCAAATTAACCTTAAATTAGTCAATGATTTTGACACTATTTTAACCAATTGAAAAATTTGCAACATATAGAAAATAGTATCATCTCAAAAATCTACAAGCATATATAATAAGTATTATTCAGTAAATTACTGAATTCAAAATTCATAGGTCACCTTTTGGTAGAATATTACCTGTAAGGACATGAATGGTGATATGTCCGGGGCCTGAATGAGCGGATGGATCCTCTTTAAGCATAGAATACGTTCATAGATTGCAACAATTCGAGTGTTTAATCTTTGAATCAGTTGTTATGTGATGAATGCATTTATCGATAACATTCATCCGAACATGATTTTTTTTCCGCTAACCTCTTTTTTCCCTGGAAGTATCTTCCATGTGGAACTTAAAAAAGTGCCAAGAGTCTGATTTACAGCAACACGTATTCTATCTTAATATTTATTTAAAGTTAAAACTATAAAATAATACAATCGTATATGATTGAATATTTATTGAAAATGTTTTCACTGTATGTTCAAAGAAAACATGCCCCAACGTTAACAAATTTTCTTAAGATATAGATGAAAAAGCGAGATGCACCGTAGACAAGTAAAAAGTGATCGAAAATAATATACTACTAAATTAATTGTCTATTTAGAACACAACACATTAAAGTAAACAATGTTTACTTAAATTATTGTTAAACAGCGAGGTACCTTGAAGAGAAGCTCTTTGATACTTAGCCCACACATGTTTATGCAAATTGGTCACAGACGACTTCAAAGTTATTTCTAGGCTCCATATTTCATACAAAAATATCTTTATATTTGTCTTTAGATGTGTCGCGATTAGTTTCTTTTAAATGATTAATGAAGAACATTGTTAAATATTTTCTATAATGAACAAGATGCAAAATGACAATTATATTTCATCCTCGAATAGACTACAATATATTATGACAGATATACATATTTGTTTCCTATCTTATTCAAGGTTTGAAACAAATGTTTAGATTTACTTAAAGTTTGTTGATCACAAACATTAGACATATATCATAATAAGATAGCAATAAGCTTAAGTTTAGCGGATATTGACCTTGTTTAAAATGTAAATGTAGAAATAGGTCTTCGAGTCATCGTATATAGTATGTAACGCTTAAATATGGATTTTAAAAGACCTTAACCTTTACCCATCTAACTTTCTTAAATGGACTAATCCAATCTTCCGTCTGGACATAACCATTTATCATTTTTGGAGGGAATATTTCTTAATTTGTATTAACTGTATAGCAAACTTGCAGACGAAAAGAATGAACCGGCTGACCTGGGTCTGCGGTTGTGGCATGAATCCACCAGCAGGCGTCTTAGGCGTGTTAAAATCTGCGTCATAGCAATCTCTGCAAGCAAAAACTGGGTGGCTTGGTCATTTGCCTCACGTTATGTTATGTAATTGTCTGCAGATATTGCAGACTTTAAAGGATATTAAAGTGACAGTACCGCCTTGTCGTAACTTCAATCGAATTATTTTAGTGTTATTATCCTTGGTTTGCATGCCGGACAAGAATAACTGTGTGTATCATGCAATGTGTTTAATTACAATAAATCCCGTTGGCTTTACGATACAATCTTGTCGTTATTTCTGTCATCGCTCGTTTAGATCAATCAATCTCCAAGACAGATGTATTGGCTAATTACTTACATTAAATAATGTTTTTAGACATTTAGACTTCTTTCTGACTGCAAATCTGTGTTTAAATATTGCCTCCTTTTAACTTTAATGCTATCTTAATGCTTTTACTTACAATAAAAAAATATTATCCAGACATTATGTAGATATATTTCGTGCTATATATTGGCTCAATATCGTGAAGAAGCAAAAGGCAGTAATAATAAAGCTAATATATCTATAAAATACGAAGATGTACTTACAAAATGATAAGCATAATTATCATTATATGTAATATGTAGTATCATACACAAACTCTTTTCTTTTCTTTATTCTTTTTTTTTTTTTTTTTTGAAAATACGAACACGTTTGAACTTTAGTTTAACTCATATTATAAATTTCTTGCTGCAATAAGAATTATATATGCAATTCCTTGCCTTTGATGTTTTCGAAATATTTTGTCAAAAAAATTAAACATATTATGTTTAATTGCATTTATAGCTGACTAAATGAAAGACGATAAAAAGAGGTAGATGGTTTCATCTGGCATATCATTGACAAGAGGTGATAACAAGACAAAAAATATTTCATCTTAGACTGTTTATCAAGTTAGTTTGAAACTAAGGTAAGTGGTGTTCTTTTTATGAAAAAGTTATCAACTCTGAGTGCTTTGTTGTGGAATAATGCACGGTACGATTTCAAATGCGTAGGAATGTAATCACGAAGGCCGATAATTACAAAGCATTTGAACGAAATGTCCGGCATTGTTCTACAATAATGCACGAAACCTAATATCTATTTCCATTTTAACGTGCTAACAAAGAAGAAAATTTATACAAATCTGTTGAACTAGATTGAGCGAAGTAATAATGTTCCTGACGTCATTTGGTTTATTAACGTCATATGTGACGTCATATGATGTGTAAGCATTCCCTTTTCATGCTGTGCATATATCGTATAATAACGAACTTGATCGCCCTATCTGTTTGATGGGGAAATAGGGAGAATCATGTTAAAATTGCAAATACTTTTGCCATAGCGTTTAGTACGTTTTATATTGTTTTAGTTTTATATGTTTAGGATAAAAAATTATTATCAAACATGCAGTGCTTTGATTTGTCCAAGTAATGTACTGTTGTCACTAAATATACAATTTCTTTGTCTTCATTGCGTACAATCATTTTATTAGTATAACACATAATGAAATTAGGTTGTTAGAAGTATATGCTGAACTTTGCTTGTGCTCTGTGAAAAACGCATTGCCTTATATAATTAGTCAAAATAAGTCTTATGCAAAAACATTTGAAAAGTTGGCGTTTTATGGCAACATTAAATAACATAAAATGTTAAATCCAACATTTAATCTATTCATTTTATATGAAACAGGGAAACCAGTTTTTTAAATGTCCCCATATTTTGAGGCACCTATGGACATTTGCTAATACGAAATGTGAAAAGAGTTCCACTGCGGTCAGAACTTAGAAATTCTTACATAGATCAATCAAATCACTTTTAAATCTGTAAAGAATAATAGTGTTATCACATATACTCCGATTTTAATTGAATATCTTTTTTTTTGTGCGATTCTGGGATTTGTTCCAACACTTTTCATTTTGGGGACATTTTACTAAATAAAAATGCTAATTCTAGAAAACGGGGTGAAGGACTGATCTGAAAATTTGCACACAAGTTATTGTTTCAAACCTACATCAATCGGTTTAGAAATTTTGGAAAATAATTCCAGTCATGTCAAAAAACCCTCAGCGGAGTCCCTTTAAGTCAATTATGTTTATTTTTAAGTTTACTTCTTTAATTTCCTCTGGTAGGAAGATGTAATTGTTTTACAATGTCATGCACTGTTATTTTAAATTCAATATATATTTTTATACGTATTTAAAAACAATCATTAATCTACAAAAAGGAAAACATAAAATTCTAAAATATACGAAATTTGAATTCACATTAACATGCCATAACTTACAGAAATTACAGATTTCATTGAACAGTATGAAAATTACTGGAAAAGGTAATTTAACGTCATATTTCATGTGCACCTATTGTCCTTAATATAAATCCCTCGACAATGTTTCGAAATACAATATCTGAAGATCAAAGGGATTAACTCATTGTTCAAATGTTGTTGTTTTCTTTCTTCTTCAACGGTCTTATTCATTACCGGTCATGATATCAGATATTAAATAATTAGCAAGAACTCATAAATTGATCAGCATTGTTCGCCAATAAAAATCCATATTCTAATACCATAGAATCCGAAATTTATTGCCATATCCAGTAATCTGCAAATTAAGCCGGACCCCGCAACATGTTAAATAAAAGCAGTAAAATTCATTAATAATCAATCACGTCATGTTTGAATTTGTTAATTGAGAATGAAAATTGCATCGTCATGCGTCCTGTTACATAACTTTTTATATAATTATTTATAGACGACCATCATTGTTTCCAATAGTGTCACTCTTGATGATTGCATACCGCCTTCAGAGCCAGTGCTAGAGTGCGTAAAAAATGCTGCACTTTTCATTATCTCTCTTTAACAGACTCAATGCTTCTTTTATTTGTCATATATATCATTTTTTCATAATTGTTATGTAGAAGTGTGAAATGAAGTCTTTATAATTAAATATTATGTACTTAAACATTCAACGGTTATAAATGCGACTAACCGTCACTCATTGTTGCATAAAATTCCCTAACAAAAATATGTTAAACATTGTTTTGAATTATATAATTAATCATCTTAATGAATATTTGAAAAGTGTTTCGATAATAAACCAACAAAAATCATAACATTTAGTTATTGCGTTTAAATAACCGTTTAATCTGTATTTATTAGCTCTTTCTTTCATCTTTGCTTTGCAAAAGATTATTTGAATTCTTTGAGATAATTCAATCATTCAGTCATTTAAAACAGTCAATGCTGCGAGTGAATAGAAGTTCATTCCGCGGATATAAACCGTGTCAATGAATTTATGATTATAGAACCATTTTAAGCAAAGAAATTGGATTTGCCGATCGAATTTCAGAGTTATCTGCCTTTATATGACTTTATTCCTGCCTTTATAACTGAACCAAAACTGTGTCAGACGTCCTTGAATAAGTTATATAATAACTATTATAACACTTTTTTTAAGGTGAGCGTTCATTGAACGCCGCCTTCCTTGTTGATCTTGTTTATCATATTTTACTAGATAATTTTCACATTTCGTTTTCAACACAAACATATTATTTTATTTCGGTATTTATTGATATCAGTTACTGAACCATGAATATCAAAGACAAATACAGATAAATATTGTCATTCCTAAAACAAAACAAAAAATTTAGGTGAAATATTTTCATGCAAACTATTCCATTGTCAATTGGCATAAATATTATGATTAAGAAATACTTTATGATGTATTACATGTAACACTACTGTTTGATAAAAGAGCACAAAATTGTGAATGATTTTATCCTTTTGAAAACTTTCTGGAAGTTTAACGTCTTTCGCAAAATGGACAGGCTTATATTATTGCCAGTTGATCAAGGGTCTGAGTAAAAATTTATTGTGCGACGACTTTTGTCAACAGGTTAATAATATTTTTTATTTATCTTTACATAATGGTGTGAAGTTTTTTGTGGTTTTCTTTTCAGTTTAAGAGAGTTTGAATAAGAGAATATTGATTTTTACTTTTAAGTTCTATATTTGAAATGATTAGTTTCTTTTTGAATTGAATTATATAATTAATCACCTAAATGAACATTTGAAAAGTTTTCTGATAATAAAACAACAAAAATCATAACATTTAGTTATTGCGTTTAAATAACCGTTTCTGTATTTATCAGCTCTTTCTTTCATCTTTGCTTTGCAAAAGATTATTCGAATTCTTTGAGATAATTCAATCATTCAGTTATTTGAAACAGTTAATGCTGTGAGTGAAAAGACGTTCGATCTGCGGATATAAACCATTTCATTGAATTTGTGATTATAGAAACATTTTAAGCGAAGAAATAGGATGCACCGAGCGAATTTCTGAGTTATCTGCCCTTAATTTCACTTAATTTCTGTCTAAATGAAAGCTGTATCAGACGTCCTTAAAAGAGTTATATAACAAAAAATTTTAATAAAGGTGAGCTTACTAGATAATTTTCACATTTCGTTTTCAACACAAATATTATTTTATTTCGGTATTTATTGATATCAGTTACTGTACCATGAATATCAAAGACAAATAAAGATAAATATTGTCATTCATAAAACCAAGCAAAAATTTTAGGTGAAATATTTGCATGAAAACTATTCCATTGTCAATTGACATAAATATTATGATTTAGAAATACTTTTATGATGTATTAACACTACTGTTTGATAAAAGAGCACACAATTAGAAATGGATTTTTTCCTTTTGAAAACTTTCAGGAAGTTAAACGTCTTTCGCAAAATGGACAGGCTTAAATTATTGCCAGTTGATCAAGGGCCTGAGTAAATATTTTTATTGTCCGATGATCTTTGTCAACAGGTTAATAATATTTATGTTTTATTTTTAATTCATCTTTAAATAATGGTGTGAAGTTGTTTGTGGTTTTCTTTTCAGTTTAAGAGATTTATGAATAAGAGAATATGGAATTTAACAATTAAATTCTTTATTTTGAAATAATAAGTTCCTTTTAAAGATATCTTTAAAATGGATTAAACTACAAGCGCCATTTCTGCTGCTTTTATTTTATTGATACAAATTAATTTCAAAATAAATTCAGGTTAAATAGTTTCCATACAGAATGTCTCTAACATCAGTATAAATGATAAGCCTAGGGAATATGTTTGTAAGTCAACTGTTTACAATTTAATTTGGTGTTGAGCATGTTTTATGTCCTCTTGGTCCTATTATCTTAATGTACGATTTGAATGAACGATGATTTAAATTGACGGATTAAATACTTTGGCTGCCACAATTTGCTATGTTGTCACAAACCGTTGTGTGACTTTTTCTACAAATAGTCAAGATTTATTGGTAGAACTACCTATATTGCTTATATTTTCTTACATCTTTCACTCGTTTTGAATTTACGATAGGTTCAAATGAGAGCGAATTTATCACTGTACTCATTTGTACTGCAGCAGTACAATCCTCATTATCATGATATATAATGAAGAGCAAGAACTTTTAGTTTCAATTACCCCTGCTGCACATCTTAATTCCCTGCACTCCAGACAGATCTAACACATACTGTTTATCTATGATATACTACTTTATATTGTACGTGTTAATGAGGTACAAATTGAATGATAAGTGGTCTGCAAATTAAACAAGACTTTAAGAGGCTTATAATTTTTAATATGTGTATCTGTTTATTGTCAAATCAGCATGTTGCATATTGGAAGAAGCATTTTGTTAAAATGCTTTATACTCCTGGCAATGTACATTTTTAATTGAAATGTACCTAAAAATCTATCTGTCATAGATTCTAATAATTTAATAAAATGTGTACTTAAATACCTTTTCCTTTCTTTCCTCAACTCCTTGGGATATCTTTCTTTGTGAAGTGATGCATGAAGTGTAGCATGGTCGGAAGACGTGGGCAATTGCATATGTCTCGTTTTCCATTTAAATGGTGATTATGTAATACTCATTTGTTTGTTAGCAAAAATATTATAATGAATTTGTGCTGCCCTTTATATTATGGCCAATATCAAAACAAAAGCATGCACTAGTAACTCAAAGTTCTATTTAAAAAATATATCATTGAAACCATTTACATTTCTGTTGCCTTTCTTTTCATTCCCTTTTTATCTATCTTTTGGTTCTGTTTGTTCAGATTTTGGTTTCGTAGTGTACGAAACATTTTCTGATTTTATGGTTTGCAAGGTTATAAAGAAAAGTATTAATTTTGGAGTTTTAAATGCTTCAAGTATTGTTTTAATATGCAAGTAAGCAGGTTTGAAGCAGGTTTTAAGTAACTTTGTATCAAGTAAAAATCTAGCAAGTCATGGTATTCAAAATGTAGCATTAAATGCTGTGTTAAAGATACAGAAATGCTAGAAATATTTCGAAACAAGTATGTTTAATTTTGATATTTTGATAAAAACATATTAAGGTATATCAAAAGCATTACACTCTTTAAAAGCAATTAAAGGTTGTATTGAGAAAAATCTAATTGGTGTTGTAAATATGATACACAGCATGCCATTGCAACTTAATTGACTGATCTTTAAAGAGACAATGCAATATTTATTTTAAAGCAATCATCTGACTAGGAAAACACAGACGCTGCATGTAGCCAGTTTGACATTGATTGATAGTTGGCTATAACACAGTTCTACAAACAATGTGTGGCCAGATGTTATAGCTTTTTGCAATGGTATTACTGCATTGTAACAGACTTCAACAGAATAAATGTTTTGAAAACTTTTGCCAATGCGAAATCAGTAAATCGTTCATTTGCCCAATGCCTTTTACCCGGTAAGCTATCGAAATATCCCTTGCTCTGCATGATTGTCAGTCTGATAGCATTTTACTTAAATAAAATGTAAAGATGATTTGCACACACAAACAAACCAATTAAAGCAAAGAAGCAATGTTCCTTATTGCGCTTTAGTTTGTTTAGTTAAGAACTTAAAGTACAGTTTGCATTTTGATAGAATGACATCAGTCAATTAAAATTTAAAATTATCAAACCCTTTACTTGTCTATATAACTTACGGAGACAAGTTATATTTTCTTATGTTTCTTTGACATCTAATGTACAGGCGCCAACTTTCTTAATATTGTTTGTAGCAAACTTATAAAATACAATAAAACTGGTTAATTTGTCGATTTAGATATTTTATTTATGAATATTTATTTGTAATATATAGATATACAACTTGAGTTAATTAAAGACGTCTGAAATCATTATAAACGGTCTTTGAAACTCTTAAACATGTGTCCTTTTGTATCTTTAGGCTTTTCTTTAGGTTTGAAACATTTGAAATGACAGACTGATTAATTACATACATTAAACATAAATTATGTTTTCAAGCATTAGACAGGTGCTGATATAAGTGTATTAACTATATAAACGGGAAGTAAGTAATGATTACAGTTGTATCATTAGCATTAGTAAATTTATGTTTAACAGGATGTTTTGAGTTAAAGGGACTCTACCGCTATTTTTGACATTAGAGGAATGGAAATATTTTTACGAGAATTTTGTTAACCATTTGTACAACTTCAACGTTTTTGACTCAAATCGGGCTAAGAATTGCACAAAAAAATCGATTACTAGTTTGAATCTAATTTTATTTATTCATTTATATTTTTTGGCAGATTGTTTTTTCCATTTGAGGTGATCTATGTAAGAATTTCAAATTTTATGTTTTTCAGGCTTTCATACCTCAGTGGAACTCCTTCAGCTTCTTTTTTTACTTTATCTAAGCTCATGTTTCACTCACAGATGTACATTGTGTCTGAGGAGTTGCCGTTATAGTTCTGACATAAGAATTGCAGTCACCGTTTCGTAATCGTGATCGTAAGAGGCGGCTGTATACATGTAACTGGAGTCTTTGTATCTTTCAGCTCAATCAGCTATGGTGGTTTTGACACCTGGTGTTGCTTTGAAGTTTGTAACATCCAAGGTAAGACAAAATCATCTTCCCTGTTTCGGCGCCATTAGACATATACTGTGTTAGCGCGCCATAAAATCAAACAAACAAACACTCACAGATGCCACTCTGTTATTTATGATACACATGAATACGTAAACAGAATAGAAAATATTCCGGTAAAAATATTATGCTATATAAGGTAGGGTTGCAACCAGTACACAGTATATCTAAAAAAGCTTTATTCACTTTTGTATGTTTCCTTAATGCTTATAATCAAATCCTCCTGTAGTTAAGAATATCATATTTCACGGTGAATATGTTAAAAAAAAAACTCTATTTTGATAAGAGTGTTACTTTTTTAATATCCTATCTTATCAAAGGTGCCGATATGTCTGAGAATGTAAGATCCATAATTATCAAAACAAGCATTGCTTTTAAATAATTAAGTATATAACACTTTATCAACTGTTAATACGAATGTGAATGTAATAAATATATTTAATTTTATGTGTTTCACAGAATTATTGTCATTATGTGCAATTACCCCTGAAACAGTTTGAATATTTAATAATAAATCTTTATAAAGTGTTAAGCTGTTAAACATGTTAACATCCCTTGAAATATATTAATTTATTGAAACATCAAGGCATGTAATTAAAGGATTTTACCGTCATTACATTAATCTTAAATAGTTATAAAATGTTGTTGTCAAATCTAAAGCAAGTCAAACATAAGCTGCAGATAGTTTACTGAAAAAGAAGTTTTAAGTACTATTATTATAAGTAATTATAAAAGGCCAATTACGCCCATTATTCATTTTATTTACCGAAAGATTTTTATGTTTGGGTCCATTTATAATGCCCAAAAAGTTACTCATTGGCCAATTACCTAAACAATCTTTTGCTACTGTTGCTTTTTGACAATTAATACAATTAAAGTGATTTAGTATTTTGTATAGACGTCAAAATATTATTATTTTTACTTTTTGTTACTTTAATGAAAAATAATTTCACAGTCAGCAATTCATTCTTTAGGTACTAAGCATCTAATATGCTTTTAAACCATTATCAAAGTGATTGTCTTTTCTAAAGTAGATACAATTAAATTGTTTCTGAGGTATAATGGTCCTTTAAGTACTAAAGCATAAGATTAATGATGTGTACTATAAAAATAAGATTAGTATTACAAGTATTACAAATACTGTATAAAATTACTGTACTATAAATATATAAATATTTAGTAATTATATTATCATTTGGATTTAAAATCTTTAACATTAAAGCATACATGTTTCAAAATTAATAAAGAATACATGGAATATGTATTTAAATATACAGTGATAGTGTTTGGGTCGATATACCTTTACTTTAGAACTTGTACCAATAATTTGTCAACTTTACAAGATACCAGGTTTAGTTTTGTGTGACAGGTCAGACTGAACTGGAGAATAACCGTCTCTTTAAATTCTACATAAAACATACCAGATAATTATTATCAACAACACTATAATTATTTTTTGTGCACTGGATTACTGATTATTTCTAAAACGTTAATAGTACACGTTCCTCATATTCGTATTTATAAGTATTATTTGATATTAAAGAAAATCGCAACAACTGATGAAATCAATATTTCCAGAACGACTCATCTTGATCATGTATACTAATCAAACATAAAACCTTCAAAAGTGCATGTCAGATTCACAGGAAGGAAAACGATAACAATATCTTTACAGCAGTAAGACATGTTTTATCACATAATATCTAGGAATGCAAAGCAAACAAGAATGTGCTATTGAAATAAATAATTATATAAAAACTGAAATGCTACAATTGTTTTCTAGGAATTACATAACATTTAATAGATCTCCCTGTTCGTAATTGTTGACACAGAATGGTGAAAATCAATTTTAATTGGTCTGGAAAACATGCAATAAAGCTACGATTTCTTTATGTCTTAGTTTTTCGCGCAGGTCAATTTATTTACGTAAAGAAAACCAAACTGTACAGTTCATGTTTATTAATTGTCAATATCTATTGAATGCTAGGAGGCATGGACGGTAGCTTGCAATTACCATTACCATCCAAGAAAAGGCTCAGTGAAACCGAGCCTGCAACATTTTTAATTTCGCATGTTTGGCTGTCTTCTGATCCCTTCTGTTTTTCTCTGTTTTGCAAAAGCAAAATTATGCTCAGGAAACGCATTTTCACTTGCGTGCTAAATTTATCTTTTGCTATAAAACGTTGCATACAATTCCCATTTCTCAAAGTAAATAATAAAAGCCCTTTTTGAAATCATTTCCATTTTATCTACTACCAATGTTTCTAGCTTCAATTTATATGCTCTGTATAAAGAGGGAGATATATAAGAAGGGGATTTATCCTCACAATATAGTAAGAATATCATATGTTAACTTATCCCCCGGAATATATGGCTTCGGTATCATTGATTCCAGTACTTTAAGTGTTGAAAATTGAGTACCGCTCAAGCCGATCCTATGGGGCGTAAGGGTTGTTGCACATTTTTATTATCAATCATGTACCGACTCAATTAAACAGAGTTGGCAATTTTCATGTAATTTTGTTGTTATTAATTTTTCCGAGGGATCACCTTTTGTCCAGATTTTTATGAGACTTACAAACTTTATCTCTACTCTAACTCCTGTTATTAAATTCCATCAAATCTGTTTTCCATTCATACTACGCAATAGGAAACAAATTCTCACTACCTGTTTTGCAGAGACTGTTTTAAACGGTTTGGTCCAGAGATAACATTAATTTTCATTTACAGTTTAACGACTTTGTCTGAAGTAATAAATGTCTACGATTTGATAAGAAACGGTCATAATCTATGTTCCTAAACATGACATAACATTCATCAAATATCTTAACAAGTTTCGCACGAGATAAACAAAGCTATTTTAGTGTTGAACATTTAATTTTATTACGTTATTGATAGCAAAATTGCACACGTAGAGCCATTACAATTTTATGTGTGTTAAGCATTTTTTGCAATATTTGGAATTCGTATGCCTTTTATATTATTATTATTATTATAATTATTACTATTATTTTTATTATTATTATCATCAAACGGTCAGACATTTGAGTCCACATGCTTTAATTTACCACCTAAATGCTTTGTTTCTACTACCAACGATTACATGCAGCCCCTGTTTACTTAGCACTTGATTGGTACATTAGAACTGTTAAACAAAGTTTAGAAAAAAAAGAAACAACACTGGAACCAAATACAACATTAAATTTAATGTCATTACGATAAAGCATGAACTATTTTGCTGTGCTTTTTGCACTTTATCTCCTGATGAGGCAGAAATAATTACAGTTATACCAATCAGTTCATACATAATGGTGATTTGTGATTATTTGTTTAAAATTTCCAAAAAAAAAAAAAAAAAAAAAACAATTTCAGTTAATGCTGTCTTGATGTTTGTTGTAAATTTTCATGATTTCTTTGTCATTGTATTCTTAAATTTAACGTTTTGTCACAAATACCCATTATTTGTTCAATTAAACTGACGATTTGGGTGACTAAAGGTAACCTAAAATGTGATGCATTTCACAGAAAGGTAGATGAAGTGCTAAACGTACAAAAAAGTATTTAAAGACTGCTGATCATGTGGGTAGAAACCCCATTAGAGGAAATTCTTGTTTCCTAGAGAAAGAAACTTGACACTCATTGCTACGTAGTGGATCCAGATAGTTCTAAGGACAGATTGGAGACTGTTTATAGGCTTACAGCTTTCAACACAATCGAAAAAAAATTGAATAAGCAAATGGCAAATTAAAAGAAAAACACACTTCAGCAATTAACATAGATGTAATAATCATCTCCATTCTTACCACGCCTTTATCTAAAATGGAATTATCCATATTTCAGTCCCGCCCTTGTAGATTATGAGTTGCCTTTAAGAGTTGAGGCATTAGAATTGCCACCGTTTATTCCTGCATGGTTGTGAGTTTATGCATGTCTTAGCTCTTGCAGTTGACCCCTGGTATTGCTTTACGTTTGCTACACCCGAGGTTAGCCAAAACTCATCTTTCCTGTGATCTAAATTATGTTGGTGAAATAAAAAGATAAAAGATAACAGCCTCGACCATTTGTCATTATTTTGAATAAGTTTCAAAATTTGTAGAGACCGTGATAAGACGACATATACATATCCGCTGATCGATCTTAGTCTGTTCTGGTCACATGTGTAAATGCAATTGTCCAAAGGCAGTCTAGGGGTTAATATCACTCTTCCAATAAACTGTCAATAAAATTATTTTTAAAATTATTTTACAAGCACGGACTGAACCCTAAAATCTTTTAGCTTTTAGATGAATAAAATGTTTAGAACAATACATTCCATAAAAGTGATGAATGCATCCTGTAACAAATGGAAATGCTATTTAATGCATTAAATGTGTTTGTTAGACTTTATATTGTAATAAATGCCCGGATGATCAGCAATGTAGATGGGAAATTTAACTATTTAGGTGTTTAGCTAATTGCATTATATTCCTCATAACGTTTATAGAAGTTGTTGTAGTTGTTGTTCTTTTATTACTTTTACGTTTGTTCGGAAATAACACGGATTGAATTTAATGTAAAACATTTTGTTTGATCTTTGATGAATGAGTTGCAAATAAATGCATGCAAAACAAAAGAATCATAACAAAAATATATTGCATTTATTGGAAGATTAAATTAAGTTAATTAACAACAGAATGAAAACTGAGAGTAAAATTCAATTAGAAGTGTTAATAGAATGTAGCCCCCATAAAATCTTTTCGCCCCTTTTATTGGTTTTCAACTGGAATAATGTGTACATTAGTTAATTAACTTATTTGTTGTTACTTTAAGAA
This sequence comes from Ruditapes philippinarum, assembly GCF_026571515.1. Lineage (NCBI taxonomy): Eukaryota > Metazoa > Mollusca > Bivalvia > Venerida > Veneridae > Ruditapes > Ruditapes philippinarum. The sequence goes on along the minus strand of NW_026865792.1, from coordinate 80,182 downwards.
AGAGCTTTTTAAATCACGCATTTATTAAGAACGTAAAATGTCAATCTGACTAAAGTTCAGATCTTCTTATTTATTGCTAACGTACTTGTTGATTCGGATTTCCCGAGAAAACTATTTTTAGCCATGCAATCAAACCGTCGACATTAGACGAAGTATTAACGTAATTAAAACAAATTTTTGATTTTTATTAGAACAAAAACATGTTTACAAATAAACTGGAAATAAAAGACTCTATTTTGTATTGATAAGATTAATCTGCAAGTTTACCTGCTTGCTATATGGACAACGCCATGTTTGTTCTCGAAATCGCGAAAATTACCTACACAGTATTGGTATTTTCCTTCTAAGATTGTTTAATTCTTATTATAATGTAATGACTCTTGTATATACATGTATTTCTACTACTGAATGGTAATTTTATGGTTTCTACAGAATTTATTTTTTGTTCGATTGTGTAGAATGCTTATAATCACACTTTCGAATCCATTCCTGGAACCAAGAATTACTGAGCAATTAGTGTAGTTTCTCGCTCAAAGAAACAACGACTTGCCCCTGACGGGGTTTGAACCCATGTGCCTAGCGATTATTAGATAACTAGTCCGACGCGTTAACCATTCGGCCATATCGCCACAGGTAAACTTTGTGGGGATTAGATAGTTTGTCATTCCGAGGAGGCTTTCAAGTTTTTGACAATGTCATCAAATTAGTTTCTTTCCTTCAAAGAAATAATCGAAGCTACTAAATGAGCTATGTAGTTTCCTAAATATTCAACTTCAAACGCATCCTTTCACTTTTAAGTCTGCAAAGCAATTTGAAAAAAGTCAGATTCCAAAATTGACTTAAAAGTATGATAAAACTGTTTTGTATTGCAAAGTCTTCTAAATCTGTTTTCTAATCCATGTTTCCTCTTCGTGTAGTAAATGTACACTGTCATTGAAGTATCTCTTGATAACTCAAATTATCTCCACAAGAACAAGATGAAAGAAAAAAAGAATTGAGAAAAGAAAAAACTACTTGAAATGCTGATGTAGCAAATTGTTACTGAATGATTGTCTGGAAATTAGGTCCCTATGCTTTATTTGTAATGCTTTTTAAAATGAGAAGGTTTTGACAAGCGCGTGTAAAAGAAGTCCGAATTATTTTAAATTGAGAAGACATTCAAAAAAAACTAAAAGATGTTCTAAGAGCTTTATTTTCGTCCAAAAGTGTGACTTTTTCAAAATATTTGAAAAGCGAAATGCACAAAAAGCACGTGTAAATAAGATCGCATAGTTTACGTATACATGTACATAGAACAACTTTGATTTTTGTAACACTTGTGGTATAAAGTTAATAATCTTAGCTGTTCAAATAAAAAGGTTATCGACATTTTTCAATTAGTTAGAACTTTTGATCAGTATACATTGATAATATTAATATTCTTCGTAGTTTGAATAACGACAGTGTTAAAATTTGTTAAATGAAGACTTACAAACACTTGACAAAACCACGGGTAAGTGTTAACAACAATTATTTTACACAAGTGCTTAAACAATAACAGAAGTATTTCAATGCACTATCTTTAAAATCATATTGAAACAAATTCTCTTTCAACAAAACACTTCTGGAACTGGAATCTGCTATAGTGTATTTTTTTGTTCGGAACCTATTTGACCTTTTCCTTAATAATGGAAAAGCTCCACCACGTACTTTTTGCATTAAAATATTACATGATATTACTTCTACTTTCCTAAAACTGTTAACATATAAGTGAGAAGTACAAGTGCGCCTAGAGTGGAGTAATTTTCAATGAAGTGTTTCTGTAGAACTTAGAAGCTCGAAATAAAAATAATGTGTGAATTTACTTAGCAAAAGTCTCTGTGCAGGGTGATATTTGTTTTATATCGTTTTGTTGAACACTCACTTACAGATGTCAGTAATTAACCAACCTCAAAGGTAGACATTTTTTTAATTGTAAATGTTTAACACTTTCGTAGGAGACTTAAACATAAATTACACTTTCAAAAAATATTTTAGACATAAATTACGTTACACCTTCATTCATATATCAATAGCTGTTAATGTTTTTTCTCCTTTTAACAAACGAAACTGACAAGAATACATGTATGAAAATAAGAATAATGAGGCAAATGTCAAAACTAAAGAAAATAACACTAATAGATATATACAAAATAAACAAAAAAATGTTATATCTTTACTGAAATACATAATAGTGCTGATAATAAATAACTAAACTGTGTTCAAGAAACTCCATTATGTATAAGGAATTTAGTAACGTGATTGTTTTTCCTATCCTTATATTGTAACATAAATTTCTTGTGATTTTGCTTTTTGTCGTGTAAATTCATGACAAACCTTTTTAAGTCTCGCAAGATTTCAAAATTATATTCGCATAAAATACCACATTATAACAGAAAAAATGATGATCTATATGCGTATAAAATACCACTGACATTATAAGATCAAAATATTTGATGTATACTTTAAGGCACATTATTCCACAGCAACGAGTAGTTATTTTTTCTAGTAAAGACAAACCTATAACAGGAAGTTTTTTTTAAAAAGAGCATCTCTTAGGCATTTAAGGGCATTTAAAGTGTATATATCTATATATCTTTTGCCTGATGTTAACAGAATATTTGTTTGAACTTTTGAAAATTTTGTTTGAAAGAAAAATATTGCATGAGATAAAGCTTTATACAATTTAACGTCAGACAGTGCAGTAAGGTAACGTCCACTCTCAAATCGAATGTCACAATTTGATTAAGTAATAAAAATTCTCATCAATAAAAACTATGTGCATTGACGGTAAGATCAAACATTGTATACTGCTACAGAATCAACTTGTAGACTTACTGGTGCCCTGGATAATATAATATTGATAACAGGAAACATTCGTATACATTCCATCAATTTCCGGATAAGACTTAATGGATTTTTAATCATCACATTTTATTAGACAGTTAAAATGCGAAAGAGGAGGTTATCAGATGCTGGACTTCGTATTGTTAAATATTTGTACAAGATCACCAATAATATTTGTATTTTGACTTTCTACCATATTCAAATTAACCTGAAATTAGTCAATGATTTTAACACTATTTTGAACAATTGGAAAATAAAATTGCAACAGTTCGAAAATTGTACCATCACAAAAATCTACTAGCATACTCAATAAGTATTATTCAGTGAATTACTGAATCCAAAATTTATAGGTCAGCTTTGGTAGATAATAACCTTTAAGGACATGTCCTGGGTCCGTACCTTCAGTGCCTCATTAAGCCTAGAATACGTACATACATTGCAACAGTATGAGCGTTTAATCTTTGCGTTGTGTGGAATACAACTATCGATAGTCATTTATTCGAGCATGATATTTTTTCTCTAACCGTTTTTTCCTCTCATGTGAAAATTATAAAACATTATAAAAAGGGCTAAGAATCCGGCGCAGCTTCCATCTTTTAATTGTTTTAACCCTTACATGAACGTGTGCGTCTTTCAATCTGGTAAAAACTATTCGTCATTTTTAGGTCAAAATTTCAAAATATGTAGCAGCTGAAAAACGCAATGTGCAGATAATGATTAGACAACACGGAATTGCTGGCTGATCTTGTCCTGCATTTGTTGCAAATACTTGATCTGTTGCCGCCGATAGGCTAAAGGTTATATAACTAAAACTCTTGTGAGGATAAAAATAGTTTTTAACCTTCAGGTTTTACAGGAACACATATTAAATCAAATAGCCGTTTTATTTAAAGTGAAAACCCTTTTGTTACTGAGCGGTTGCCTTTAAGGATTAAGGCATCAAAATTGTAGCCAACGTTTATACATGCGTGATAGTAAGAGGCGACTAAATGGATTTGAGTTATATGAGTTTATGCATCTCTTAGCTCTAGCAGGTGGGGTGGTTTTGACCGCTGGTGTTGCTCTAACTTTGTGACACATCGGGTTAGACAAAATCATCTTTCCCATTCCGGCGCCATATGACCTAGAATACTTGGTGCGCCATAAAACATATCAAACAAAGTGAAAACAATAAAATGATACAATCGTATATGATTTTATTACGTTGTGTATGATAAGAAATATTATAATTGTCTCTTTAAAACTTAGGTTCAAACACAACATGAATAAACGTTAACAAATTTACTTATAAATAATTTGTTGTTATAAAGCGAGATGCTTTGTAAACAAGTGAAAAATGATCGAAATTAATAATTGTAACCAGTTAAATACAACATATCAAAGTTAGCAAATTTAACTTAAATTATACGGGGAAGTCAAAGACCGGGCCCGCGAAGCGGGTCCGGGCTTTGGCTTGCCCGGCTATAGACTACACGTGAATATTTAAAAGAAAATCAAATAAAAAACAATTAAAAAATATATAGAATTCTATACCTATCAATGAAATTTTCAGTGTCAGTTCTAGTCGGGCGCCGCCATTTACAATGTATGTCAATGATAATAGGCGGGGTATTCCGATAACGGAACAAATCTCAACTTTTCGGATTAGTAATAATCGTCGAGTGTTCCGAGTGAAAACGGAAGCGGTGTATGTAATATCGAATGACACCTTTAAAACGGAAAGAATGAAAGGATTTTTTAACGACTTCCCCGTTCATAGGCTTTGCCTAATTTCATATTATAGAGAAGCTCTTTGATACTTAGCTTCACATGTTCATGCAAATTGGTCACAGACGACTTCAAAGTTATTTCTAGACTCCATATTTCATACAAGAATGTCTCTCTGTTTGCCTTAAGATTTGTCACAACTAGTTAACGAAGACTAGTGTTAGATATTCTATATAATCAACAAGATAGAAAATGACAATTATATTTCATCCTTGAATATAACAATTGAAAAGACTACGATATATTACTTGTTTTTGACAGATATACATATTTGTTTCCTGTTTTATTCAAGGTTTTAAACAAATAATTAAATTTAATTAAAGTCTGTTGATCACAAACAATAGAAACATATCATGATAAGATATCAATAAGATTAAAACGAGTATAAATATGGCATCTTTATATTTATGTTATAGGCACACTATAGGGAGAGACTGGCGTACATGTTTTTGAATTATTAAAGTTTGATTTTCTCTCTATTTTCAAGAGCATTGTGCAATCACTTGATTAAAATTGTGAATTCATGAAATAAAAACTTAAACAGTCAAATGGCTTTTGATGATATGAATGATTTCGCTATATTGCCATATCATAATATGATTCTGTTTAATTTTGTAAGGGTTTCTTTGCTTTTTTGTGCCCCCACTTTAGTGGTGGGCATTTAGATTTACCCTTGTCCGTCCGTTCGTCTGTCCGTCCGTCCGTTCTCTTTTGTGTCGCACGTAACTCAAAAAGTTTTTGACTTCATAGTCATATGACTTTGAGTCATATAACTTTACTGGAATGTTGATCAGCATGTGTAGTTGTACACCTGGGTATTTTCGTCTGGATAATTTTAGTATTTTTAGAGTTATTGCCCTTGACTTAGTAAAATTTTGCAATTTTAAACTTGTGTCGTATGTAACTCAAAAAGTATTTGACCTAGAGTCATGAAACTTGACAGGAATGTGGATCAGCATGTGTAGTTGTGCAACTGTGTATTTTCGCGTGGATTTATCCAGTATTTGTAGAGTTATTTTCCTTGACTTAGAAAAAAACCGTTTCATTATGTTATTATTTGTTCCTTGAGTGCTTGAGTTAGAATCAACCAACTTTACAGGAATAATGATCAACATCACGAACTTACGGTAAAAATGATTCACATCACTGTGAAGCAATGCACGTGGGACTTTGCATATGGATTTTGTCAGTTTTGTTAGAGTTATAGCCCTTGACTTACAGTAGTATAAATTTGCAATTTTCAACTTGTTCATGCATAGCTCAAAAAGTATTTCACTTGTAGGCCTGAAAGTTTATAAGAATGTTGGTCAGCATGTGTACTTATGCACCTTTGGGTTTGCTTTGGATTTATTCAGTATTTTTAAAGTTATTGCCCTTAACCTAGTAAAAGATTTTTAGTTTATAAAAAATATTTGACCTAGAGTCATAAGATTGACAGAACAGTGGCGCGGTGGGGGCACCCTTGTCCTATGGACACATTTCTAGTTTCTACAATGCTTTTAATGATATTCTGTAAAATGAAATAATCTGATATTAATGAAACTCTAAATATTATCTCGAATAAATATTATTTAAGAAGGTTTTAATAACACTGATTGTTGATAGCTGAGATTACAATTTTAAGGTCAGCGAAAAATGTGTTTCCTATTTCGGCACCATTTGACTTTATATGTGTTAGTGCGCCGTAAAACCAAACCAAACAATCAATTTCAAGGAAAATATTATTTTAAGAATATTTCTGGATCAGTTTCTATAAAATTCATAGGGACTGTTGTTTAGCGGATATCGACCTTTTTTAAAATGTAAATGTAGGAAATAGGTCTTCGAATCATCGTATATAATATGAAACGCTTAAATACGGAGTTTAAAAGACCTTAACCTTTACCCATCTAACTTTCTTAAATAGACTAGTCCAATCTTCGGTCTGGACAAAACCATTTATCGTTTTTGGAGGGAATATTTCTTAATTTGTATTAACTGTATAGCAAACTTGCAGACGAAAAGAATAAACCGGCTGAACTGGGTCTGCGATTGTGACATGAAGGCAAAAGCAGGCTTCTTAGGCGTGTTAAAATCTGCGTCATAGTTATCTCTGCAAACGAAGACTGAGTGGCTTGGTCAATAGCCTCACTTTATGTAATTGTCTGCAGATATTGCAGTCTTTATGAACCTTTAAAGGATATTAAAGTGATTTACAGTACCGCCGTGTCGGACAAGAATAATCTTCGTGTTTCATGCAATGTGTTTAATTACAATAAATCCTGCTGGCTTTAAGATACAATCTTGTCGTTATTTCTGTCATTGCCCGTTTAGATCAATCAGTCTACAAGACAGATGAATGGGCTAATTACTTACATTAAATAATGTTTTTAGACATTTAGACTTTCTGACTGCAATTCTATGTTAAGATAATGCCCCTTTTTACTTAAATGCTATCTCAATGCTTTAACCAACAATAAAAAATATTATCCAGACAAACGTAGATATATTGCGTGCTACATATTGGCTTAATATCATGAAGAAGCAATAGGCAGTAATAATAAAGCTAATATATCTATAAAATACGACGACATGATAACATGATAAGCATAATTATCATTATAGGTAATATGTAGTATCCTACAGAAACTCTTTTCTTTCTTAGTTTCCTTTTTTTTTCTTTTTGTTTGAAAGACGAACACGTTTGAACTTAAGTTTAACTCGAATTTTAAATTTCTTTTTGCAATATGGATTACATATGCAACTCCTTGCCTTTGATGTTTTTGAAATATTTTGTCAATAAATAAACATATAATGTTTAATTGCATTATAGCTGACTAAATGAAAGACGATAAAAAGGCATATCATTGACAAGAGGTGATAACAAGACAGAAAATGCTTCATCTTAGACTGTTAATCAAGTTACTGTGATACTAAGGCAAGTGTTTTTTATAAAATAGTTATAGCTCTAAATGCATTGTTGTGAATAATGCACTGATCGAGTTCAAAGGCGTAGGAATGTAATCACAAAGGCCGATAATTACAAAGCATTTGAACGAAATATCTTGCATCATTCTACAATAATGCACGAAACCTAATATCTATTTCCATTCTAACGTGGTAACAAAGAAGAAAATTTATCAAAATCTGTTGAACTACATTGAGTGAAGTAATAATTTTCCTGACGTCATTTGGTTTATTTAAGTTATATGTTACGTCATATGACGTTTTAGCATTTTTTATACTGTGCATATCTTGTATATTAATGAACTTGACCGCTCTATCTGTTTGATGGGGGAAATAGGGTGAATCATGTTAAAATTACAAATAGTTTTGCCAAAAATTTTAGCACGTTTTATATTGTTTTAGTTTTATATGTTTCGGATAAAAATTATCAACAATGTAGTGCTTTGATCTGTCCAAGTACAAAGCCATAATGTGCTGTTGTCGCTGTAGATATATATTTCTTTGTCTTCATTGCGTACAATCATTTTATTAGTATAACACATAATCATATAAGGTAGTTAAAAGTATATGCCGAACTTTGGTTGCTTTCTGAAGAAATCGTCTAGCCTTGTTGAACTTTGTCCTTATTTATAGTAAGAGAATGGAAAGAGTCAAACTAAGTCTTATGCACATACATTTGACAAGTTGGCGTTTTAGCAACATAAAATAAGATAAAATGTTAAATCCAAAATGTAATTTATTCATTTTATATGAAACAGAGAAACCAGTTTTTAAAATTTCCTTATCTTTTGAGGCACCTATTGACATTTGCTAATACGAAATGTGAAAAGAGCTCCACTGCGATAAGAAAGCCAAATAAACAGAAACTTAGAAATTCTTAAATAGATCAATCAAATCACTTTAAATGGGAAAATCTGTAAAGAATAATAGTATTATCAAATATACTCCAATTTTAAATAATTGAATATCTATTTCTTGTGCGATTCTGCGATTTGTTGCAACGCTTTTCATTTTTGGAACATTTTGCTAAATCAAAATGCTACTTGTAGAAAACGGGATGAGGAACTGATCAGAAAATTTGCACACAAGTTATGACTTCAAACTTACATAAATGGTTCAGGAATTTCAAAAAATAATTCCAGTCATGTCAAAAAAAACACTCAGTGGAATCCCTTGAAGCCAATTATGTTTATTACTAAGTTTACTTCTTAAATTTCCTCTGGTAGGAAAATGTAATTGTTTTGCAATGTCATGCACTGTTAAGTTCAATGTATATTTTAATACGTATTGAAAAACAATCATTAATCTAAAAAAAAGAAAACATAAAATTCTAAAAACCGAGATTTGATTTCACATAAATATGCCATAGTTTACAGAAAGTACGGATTTCATTTCACATTATAAAAATTACTTGAAAAGGTTATTTAACGTCATATTTCATGTGCACCTATTGTCCTTAATATAAATCCCTCGACAATGTTTCGAAATACAATATCCTCAGATCAAAGGGATTAACTCATTGTTCAAATGTTGTTGATTTCTTTCTCCTTCAATGGTCTTATTCATTACCGGTCGTAATATCAGATATTATAAAGTAATTAGCAAGAACTCAAAAATTGATTAGCATTGTTCGCCAATAAAAGTCCATATTCTAATACCATAGAAGCCGAAATTTATTGCCATATCCAGTAATCTGCAAATTAAGCCGGATAACCCAACATGTTAAATAAAAGCAGTAAAATACATTTAATAATCAATGACGTCATGTTTGAATCTGTTAATTGAGAATGAAAATTGCATCGTCATGCGTCCTGTTACATAACTTTTTGTATAATTATTTGTAGTCGTCATTATTTCCAATAGTGTCACTTTTGATGATTGCATACCGCTTTCAGAGCCGGTGCTAGAGTGCGTAAAAATGTTGCATTTTTCATTATCTCTCTTTAACATACAGTCCAACCCCGTTTATTCGAAGTGCCTGGGACTGAATATTTACTTCAAATATTCGATGGGCTCGAATAATCGAAATCGGAATATTGTGATAGACGAAAACTACTCCACTTTGACTAATTATAGCAAAACTACCGTTTACAACACACTTACTTCCTGTAATCAATTGAGAAAAAATAAATATTAAAAAAAGATGTGTACGTAAAAATTATTGTATTGACATCGAAGACTGTTGATATTTTTCACAAGTCGACCGGTAAGCGAAAGGATCTGCGCCAATTAGGCTGGCTTCGAATCATAGGTGTGAAGTATTTTTTATAAACTAAAAATCTTTTACTAGGTTAAGGGCAATAACTTTAAAAATACTGAATAAATCCAAAGCAAACCCAAAGGTGCATAAGTACACATGCTGACCAACATTCTTGTAAACTTTCAGGCCTACAAGTGAAATACTTTTTGAGCTATGCATGAACAAGTTGCAAATTGCAAATTTATACTACTGTAAGTCAAGGGCTATAACTCTAACAAAACTGACAAAATCCATATGCAAAGTCCCACGTGCATTGCTTCACAGTGATGTGAATCATTTTTACTGTAATTTCGTGATGTTGATCATTATTCCTGTAAAGTTGGTTGATTCTAACTCAAGCACTCAAGGAACAAATAATAACATAATGAAACGGTTTTTTTCTAAGTCAAGGAAAATAACTCTACAAATACTGGATAAATCCACGCGAAAATACACAGTTGCACAACTACACATGCTGATCCACATTCCTGTCAAGTTTCATGACTCTAGGTCAAATACTTTTTGAGTTACATGCGACACAAGTTTAAAATTGCAAAATTTTACTAAGTCAAGGGCAATAACTCTAAAAATACTAAAATTATCCAGACGAAAATACCCAGGTGTACAACTACACATGCTGATCAACATTCCAGTAAAGTTTCATGACTCTAAGTCAAATACTTTTTGAGTTACGTGCGACACAAAAGAGAACGGACGGACGGACAGACGAACGGACGGACAAGGGTAAATCTAAATGCCCACCACTAAAGTGGGGGCACAAAAAAAGCAAAGAAACCCTTACAAAATTAAACAGAATCATATTATGATATGGCAATATAGCGAAAACATTCATATCATCAAAAGCCATTTGACTGTTTAAGTTTTTATTTCATGAATTCACAATTAGTCATAGTCCCTTGGCTTATCATTTAGACTTTTAGTATGGAAACAATTTAATCTGAATTTATTTTGAAATTAATTTGTTTCAATAAAATAAAAGCAACTGAAAGGGTGCTTGTAATTTATTCAATCTTTAAGATGTATTTCAAAGGAACTAATCATTTCAAATAAAGAATTTATTGGTTAATTCCATATTCTCTTATTCATTAATCTCTTAAACTGAAAAAAAGACAAACAATTTCAAATCATTATTTTAAGATAAATATATTAAAAACTTGTTGACAAAGATCATCGGTCAATACAATGTTTACTCAGGCCCTTGATCATTTGGCAATAATATAAACCTGTCCATTTTTACATTTTTAGAAAGACGTTGAACTTCCGGAAAGTTTTCAAAAGGATAAAATCTTTCCCAATTTTGTCCTTTTTTGTCAAGCAGTAGTGTTAATACATCATAAAAGTATTTCTAAATCATAATAGTAATGCCAATTGATAATGGAATAGATTTCATGCAAATATTTCGCACAGTAAAATCTTTGCTTTGTTTGATGAATGACAATATATATCTTTATTTGTCTTTGATACTCATGGTTCAGTAACTGATATCAATAAATAAAGAAATAAAATAATATATTTGTGTTGAAAACGAAATGTGAAAATTATCTAGTAAACTCAGCTTTATTAAATAATTTTTGTTATAATATTTCTTTTATCATTCTTTTAAGGACGTTTGATAAGTTTTTATCCAGTTATAAAGGCAGAAATAAAGTCATATAACGGCAGATAACTCTGAGTCAGAAATTCGATCGGCGAATGTTAAAATATTTCTATAGTTATAAATTCATTGAAAAGGTTTAGTTTAATAATATTTTATTGTATATTTTGTACATGATTAATTTACACAATCTAACATCAATATCTTAAGCATGAATATAACTTTTTGTATAATTATTTGTAGTCGTCATTATTTCCAATAGTGTCACTTTTGATGATTGCATACCGCTTTCAGAGCCGGTGCTAAAGTGCATAAAAATGTTGCATTTTTCATTATCTCTCTTTAACATACATGTACTCAAGGCTTCTTTACTTTGTTATGTATTTCCTTTTTTCATAAGTGTTATGTGGAAGTGTGAAATGAAGTATATATAATTAAGTATAATGTACTTAACCATGCAACGGATTCTCTTCGTATTTCAAATAAATGGTTATAAATGCGACTAACCGTCATTAATTGTAGCATAACATTCTATCACAAAAATGTATTCTGCATTATCTTTAGATTATATAATTAATCATATTAATGAATAATTTTAAAGTTTTTCGATAATTAAACAACAGAAATCATATCATTTAGTTATTGCGTTTAAATAATCGTTTCTTTATTTATCAGCTCTTTCTTTCATCTTTACGTTGCAAAAGATTATTCGAATTCTTTGAGATAATTCAATCATTCAGTTATTTGAAACAGTCAATGCTGTGAGTGAAAAGACGTTCGATCCTCGGATATAAACCGAATTAGAAACAATTGTAGCAACTTAAATAATGATCTTTTTATTAACCATTTACATGTAGTTTCAAGTCCATTATGCCAATGCGGCGCAGAACTCGAAAATGCGGAGCACTATTTTTTCCGATGTAAATTATATACTATGCAAAGACGTATACTTTTCTGAATACCATGTCATTTCATCCTCTCAGTAGTCAGAAATTATTACACAGCATTGATGGACTTGCAGAAGCCGAAAACATAAGACTATTTCAAGAAGTGCATAATTTCATCAAAAGTGGTAGAAGATTTACCTAATTTTGTTTACACAATTACTATATTTATTTTCATTTTAAGTTTATTAAAATACTGCTGCAAATCAAGGTTTGGTGCGTTTATTAAAGTGGCAAATTGTTAATGGCATATTTTTTTTCCATTTTACCTTATTAAGTCATTTTGTAATTTTCTTTGTTTTTTAGGTTAAGCGATTCTTTTTTACCAGTTAAAATACATGAAATCAATATCGCTTGTCATATAAATAAATATCTCAGAATTTCTAAAAACCACATTTACTTTCTATGTTACCGTTAAGCCATCAAGATAGACCTTCAGTGGAGGACCCTAGATAATGTTGGTATAACTTTTGGTCCAACCCTTTTGTATGTACATTATAATCATGCTTAAGATATTGATGTTAGATTGTGTAAATTAATCATGTACAAAATATACAATAAAATATTATTAAACTAAACCTTTTCAATGAATTTATAACTATAGAAATATTTTAACATTCGCCGATCGAATTTCTGACTCAGAGTTATCTGCCGTTATATGACTTTATTTCTGCCTTTATAACTGGATAAAAACTTATCAAACGTCCTTAAAAGAATTATAAAAGAAATATTATAACAAAATTATTTGATAAAGCTGAGTTTACTAGATAATTTTCACATTTCGTTTTCAACACAAATATATTATTTTATTTCTTTATTTATTGATATCAGTTACTGAACCATGAGTATCAAAGACAAATTAAGATATATATTGTCATTCATCAAACAAAGCAAAGATTTTACTGTGCGAAATATTTGCATGAAATCTATTCCATTATCAATTGGCATTACTATTATGATTTAGAAATACTTTTATGATGTATTAACACTACTGCTTGACAAAAAAAGGACAAAAATTGGGAAAAGATTTTATCCTTTTGAAAACTTTCCGGAAGTTCAACGTCTTTCTAAAAATGTAAAAATGGACAGGTTTAATATTATTGCCAAATGATCAAAGGGCCTGAGTAAACATTTGTATTGACCGATGATCTCTGTCAACAAGTTTTTAATATATTTATCTTGAAATAATGATTTGAAATTGTTTGTCTTTTTTTTCAGTTTAAGAGATTAATGAATAAGAGAATATGGAATTTTCCATAAAATTCTTTATTTGAAATGATTAGTTCCTTTCAAATACATCTTTAAAATGGAATAAATTACAAGCACCATTTCAGCTGCTTTGATTTTATTGAAACAAATTAATTTCAAAATAAATTCAGATTAAATTGTTTCCATACTAAAAGTCTAAATGATAAGCCAAGGGACTATGTTTGTAAGTCAAGTGTTCACAATTTGATTTGGTGTTGAGTATGTTTTTATATCCTCTTGGTCTTGTTATCTTAATGTAATATTTGAATGAAGATGATTTAAATTGACGGATTAAATTCTTCGACTGCCACAGTTTTTTATGTTGTGTCAAAAACCGATGTGTGACTATTTCTACAAATAATCAATACTTATTGGTAGAACTACCTATATTGCTTATATTGTCTTACATCTTACACTCGTTTTGAATTTACGATAGGTTCAAATGAGAGCAAATTTATCATTGTACTCATTTATACTGCAGCAGTAAAATCCTCATTATCATGCTATATAATGAAGAGCTAGAACTTTTAGTTTCAATTACCCCTGCTGCACATCTTAATTCTCTGCACTCCGGACAGATCTAACACATACTGTTTTTCTATGATATACTACTTTACATTATACGTGTTAATGACGTACAAATTGAATGATAAGTGGTCTGCAAATTATACAAGACTTTAAGAGGCTTATATTTTTAATATGTGTATCTGTTTATTGTCAAATCAGCATGTTGCATATTGGAAGAAACATTTTGTTGAAATGCTTTATATTCCTTGCGATGTACATTTTTAATTGAAAAGTACCTAAAATCTATCTGTCATAGATTCTGATAATTTAATAATATGTGTACTTAAATACCTTTTTCTTTCTTTCCTTAACTCCTTGGGGTATCTTACTTTGTGAAGTGGTGCATGAAGTGTAGCATGGTCGGAAGACGAGGGCAATGGCATATGTCTCGCTTTCCATTTAAATGGTGATTATGTGTTACTGATTTGTTTGTTAGCAAACATATTATAATGAATTTGTGCTGCCCTTTATATCATGGCCAATATCAAAAAAAGCATGCACTAGTAACACAAAGTTCTATTTAAAAAATATATCATTGAAACTATTTACATTTCTGTTGCCTTTCTTTTCATTCCCTTTGTATCTATCTTTTGGTTGTTTTTGTTCAGATTTTGGTTTCGTAGTGAACGAATTATTTCTGATTTTATGGTTTGTAAGGTTATAAAGAAAAGTATTAATTTTGGAGTTTTAAATGCTGCAAGTATTGGTTAATATGCAAGTAAACAGGTTTGCAGCAGGGTTTAAGTAACTTTGTATCTAGTAAAAATCTAGCAAGTCATGGTATTCAAAATGTACCATTAATGCTGTGTTAAAGATACAGAAATGCTAGAAATATTTCGAAACAAGTATGTTTAATTTTGATATTTTTGATAAAAATATGTCAATGTATATCGAAAACATTACACTCTTTAGAGGCAATGAAATGTTGTATTGAAAGAAAATCTAATTTGTGTTGTAAAAATGATTCACAGCATGGCATTGCAACTTCATTGACTGATCTTTAAAGAGACTATTGCAATATTAATTATATAGCAATCGTCTGACTAGGAAAACACAGCCCTACGTGTAACCAGTTTGACATTGATTGATTGCAGGCTATAACACAGTTGTACAAGGCTATTTTTAAGACAAATCTGTGGTCGGATGCTTTAACTTTTTGCAATGGTATTACAGCATTGTAACAGACTGAAACATAATAAATTTCTTGAATACTTTCGTTCATGCAAAATCAGTACATAGTCCATTTGCCCAATGGCGTTGTTACCCGGTAAGCTATCGAAATATGCCTTGTTCAGAATGAGTGTCAGCCTGATAGCATTGTACTTAAATAACTGTAAATATGATTTGCACACACACACACACACAACCATAAAAGCAAAGAAGCAATGTTCCTTATTGAGTTTTGGTTTAGTTTAGAACATAGAGTACAGTTTGCATTTTGATAGAATGATATCAGTCAATTAAAATTTACAATTATCAAACCCTTTACTTGTCTACATAACATGAACTTACGGAGACAAGTAAAGTTAGATTTTCTTATGTTACTTTGGCATCTAATGTGCAGGCGCCAAATGTCTTAACATGTTTTGTAGCAAACTTATAAAATACAATAAAAATGGTTAATTTGTCGATTCAGATATTTTATTTATGGACATTTATTTGTAAACTTGAATTAATTAAAGACATCTGAAATCATTATAAACGATCTTTGAAACTCTTAAACATGTGTCCTTTTGTATCTTTAGGCATTGTTAGGTTTGAAACATTTGAAATGACAGACTGATTAATTACATTCATTAAACATAAATTATATTTTCAAGCATTAGACAGGTGCTGATATAAGTGTATAAACTATATAAACGGGAAGTAAGTAATGATTACAGTTGTATCATTTTTATTAGTAAATTTATGTTTTACAAGATCTTTTGAGTTAAAGGGACTCTACCGCTATTTTTGACATTAGAGGAATGGAAATATTTTTACGAGAATTTCGTGTACTATTTGATGTAGGTATAGACAAACAACTTCAACGTGTTTGACTTAAATCGGGCTAAGAATTGCACACAAAAATCGTTTACTAG
The DNA here is from genome assembly GCF_026571515.1 of Ruditapes philippinarum. Taxonomy (NCBI): domain Eukaryota; kingdom Metazoa; phylum Mollusca; class Bivalvia; order Venerida; family Veneridae; genus Ruditapes; species Ruditapes philippinarum. Next base: position 63,910 of record NW_026865792.1, on the reverse strand, counting down.
TTTGATTCTAATTATATTTATTCATTTATATTTTTTGGCAGATTGTTTTTCCATTTGAGGTGATCTATGTAAGAATTTCAAATTTTATGTTTTTCAGGATTTCATACTTCTGTGGAGCTCCTTCAGCTTCTTTTTTACTTTATCTAAGCTCATGTTTCACTCACAGATGCACATTGTGGCTGAGGAGATGCCGTTATAGTTCTGACATAAGAATTGCAGTCACCGTTTATCCCTGCGTGATCGTAAGAGGCGGCTATATAACTGGAGTCTGTGTATCTTTCTGCTCCAGCAGCTTAGGTGGTTTTGACACCTGGTGTTGCTTTGAAGTTTGTAACATCCAAGGTTAGCCAAAATCATCTTTCCTGTTTCGGCGCCATTTGACATATACTGTGTTAGCGCGCCATAAAATCAAACAAACAAACACTCATAGATAACCTCTGTTATTTATGATACACATGAATACGTAAACAGAATAGAAATATTCCGGTAAAAATATTATGCTTCTATATAAGGTAAGGTTGCAACCAGTACGCAAATGATTTTCATGTGGTCGTCATTCCATGTTAATGAAATATACAATAAATTTCTTTCATATTAGTATTTAAGAAGTATTTTGTTCCAAATGTCAAACAATGATATTATACACTATAAGCAAGAGATATATCTAAAATAGCTTTATCCACTTTTGTATGTTTCCTCAATGCTTATACGCAAATCCTGCTGTACGTAAGAATATCGTATTTCACTGTGAATGTGTTCGAAAAACTCTATTTTGATAAGAGTGTTACTATTTTAAGACCCAATCTTATCAAAGGTGCCGATATGTCTGAGAATGTAAGATCCATAATTAGCAAAACAAGCATTGCTTTTAAATAATTAAGTATATTACACTTTATCAACTGTTAATACGAATATCAATGTAATAAATATATTTAATTTTATGTGTTTCACAGAATTATTGTCATTATGTGCAATTACCCCTGAAATGTGTTTGAAAATTTAATAATTAATCTTTATAAAGTGTTAAGCTGTTAAACATGTAAACATCCCTTGAAATATATTAATTTATTGAAACATCAATGCATGTAATTAAAGGATTTTACCGTCATTACATTACTCTTAAAATAGTTATATGTGCTACTTTAAAATGTTGTTAAATTTAATGCAAGTCAAAGATACGCTGCAGATATTTTACTGAATGTTAAGTAAACAAAAGTTTAAATTACGATTAAAGTGATTTAGTATTTTGTATGGAAATCAAAATATTACTATGTTTATTTTAAGCTACTTTAGTAAAAAATAATTTCACAGTCAGTAATTCAGTCTTGAGGTCATAGGCAACCAATATGCTCTAAAACCAGTATCAAAATATTTTAAAGCTCATGATTGCCTTTTCTAAAGAAGAAACAATTAAATTGTTTCTGAGGCATAATTGTCCTTTAAGTACTATAGCATGAGATAAATGGTATGAACTATAAAATAAGATTTAATAATCAGATTAGTATAAAGTATTACAAATATGAGATTACTATATAGTTACCGTACTATATATTTAGTATTTAGTAATTATATTCTCATGTTTAACATTAAAGCATACATGATTCAAAATTGATAAAAGAAAATGTTTTTAAATACACAGTGATAATATTCGGATATTTATACCTTTACTTTTGAACTTGTACCAATAATTTTTGAATTTTTATTATAAAATACCAGTCATAGTCTTTGTGCCAGATCATACTGAACTGGAGAACAACTTTCTCTTTAAATTCTACATAAAACATACAAAATAACTATTATCAACAACGCTATAATTATTTATTTTTTGTGCACTGGATTTATTGATTATTTCCAAAAAGTTAATAGTACACGTTCGTCATATTCTAATTTATAAATAATAATCATTTGATATTAAAGAAAATCGCAACAACTGATGAAATTAAAATTTCCAGAACGACTCATCTTGAGATTGTATACTATTTAGACATAAAACCTTCAAAAGTGCATGTCAGATTCACAGAAAGAAAAATGATAACAATATTTTTACAGCAGTAAAACATGTTTTATCACATAATATCTAGGAATGCAAAGCAAACAAGAATGTGTTATCGGAATAAATGTATACAAACTGAAATGCTACAATTGTTTTCTAGGAATTGAATAACATTTAATAGACCTCCCTATTCGATAGTGTTGACACAGAAGGTGAAAATCAATTTTAATTGGTCTGGAACAGGCATAAAAGTTTTGATTGTTTATGTCTCAGTTTTACGCGCAGGTCAATTTATTTGTATAAGGTAAACCAAAACTGTACATCCATGAACAGAGATAGTGAAACCGAGCATGCAACAATATCAATTTTGCCATGTGAGGATGTCTTCTGTTTCATTCTGTTTTTCTCTGTTTTGCAAAAGCAAATTATGCTGAGGAAACGCATTCACATTTGCTTGCTAAATTTATCTTTTGCTACAAAAAACGTTGCGTACAATTTCTCATTTCTCAAAGCGAATAATAAAAGACGTTTCTGAAGTCATTGACATTTTATCTATTACCAATAGTAATTTTACTAGCTTCAAATTATATGCTCCGTATAAAGAGGGAGATATATAAGAAGCGCATTTATCCTCACAATAGTAAGAATATTATATGTCAGCTTAACCCCCGGAATATATGGCTTCCGGATCTTTGATTCCAGCACTTTAAGTGTTAAAAATTGAGTACCGCTCAAGCCGATCCTATGGGACGTAAGTGATGTTGCACATTTTTATTATCCCTCATGTACCGACTCAATTAAACCGAGTTGGCAATGTTTATGTTATTTTGTTGTTATTAATTTTTTCCGAGGGATTTTTATGAGACTCACAAACTTTATCTCTACTCATCACTCCTGTTATTAAATTCCATCAAATCTTTTTTCCATTCATACTACGCACGAATTCTCACTACATGTTTTGCAGAAACGGTTTGGTCCAGAAATAACATAAATTTTCATTTACAGTTTAACGGCTTTGTCTGAAGAAATAAATGTCTACGATTTGATAAGAAACGGTAATAATCTATGTTCCTAAACATGGCATAACATTCATCAAATATCTTAACAAGTTTCGCACGAGATAAACAGTGCTATTTTAGTGTTGAACATTTAATTTTATTACATTTTTCTGTGTGTTAAGCATTTTTTTGCAATATTTGGAATTCGCCTGCCTTTTATATAATTATAATAAGCTTTACATACAAATGTTGACATCCCTGAAATGTGATCTTTAATTTATTAAAGAGTTGTTGTTTTTTGTTGTTTTTTTATTTATATGTGTATACTATTAAGCATCTATCCATTATATCATTACATTCCATAAACATTGATTTTGCTTTTTACTCAATCAACTGATCTGACTCAAAGAAAATTTAATAAAAAATTTCCCACTAAGCTTATCATGTTAACGAAATATTCTTCCAATATGAATGATAAAGCAACACAGACATGATGTCGAGTGTGACTTCTTGAGTTATTTGTCTGCTCACACACAATACGAGGGTTGAAACTGTCAATTATCTATCAATACAACTTTTATTTACCTTAAGCACATTTTACATGTTAAAGTTTACGATGTAAGCAGTGCATTTCAGTAGGATCTTTCCATTTGAAATACAATGTTTTCAAATATCCTTACACAAAACAGGGTTATTTAATTTGCAGCATAAAAAGAAGTTAATAATAAAAAAGATATCACAGGCATTACGTTACGATTCAATGACATATCAGTTGTTATAAGAGAGCTATCTCAATAAAATCACTGTTTGGAGTTCGGATGCGAGGAGATACATCAAGAGGGCCCGAGTGATATATAATGACGGCATCCGAACGACACACTGATTTTATCAAGCTATAAAATCATCGATTTGGATATATTATTTCGATTCCAGCAGGACATCAACAAACACAATTAATGCTGCCGTACTTAATATTAAGCTAAGTTGCGCCTGATTTGTTCACATTTTTAGTGGTTACGTCACGTGTCTAAATATAGAACGCCAAACAGTGATTCTGTTGCATAATAGCATACCCTTCGGTTCTTCTATGTTCAATAGGGAAAAATGCGGGTCGTGTTAGAATAACTGATAACTGATAAACTACATCCATGATATTATTTCATATCAATTATAATTAAAATGTAATAAAGAGAAAGTAAACGATATACTTTATAATTTGATTGCAGCTCATAAGTACCGCTCAAGCCGGTGATTGCGGGCGAAAGAGATGTTGAACTTTTATCATAATCCTCCATATACAGATGCCTCCGATGGATCACCCTTTTTCCAAATTTTTGTAAGTAATTCATTACTTACGAGATAAATGTACGTATCAAACAAAGAAAATAATACAATTGATACCTTATTGAACGCCCAAAACGTCTAAATTAAAAATGTTGTAGACTTTGTAAGACTGCGCCTATTCATGGATGGAAGTAGAAAACTGCAACCTACCGCCCATGCTCCTTATGACCAGTTTAAGAAAGGTCACTTACTCACTAAACCGTGAGTAAATCAATTATTTTCTATTCTCAAATACTTCTAAACAACAACAACAACAATAACAAACATTATAGGTTTAGGTCGTTGTATTTGACAGAATTATCGAGCAAACAAAGAGAAAGAAAAGAATTTATAGAAAAACAGCTCCATGAAGAAAACACTATGGAAGAAAATCACAATACATTACAACCATTAAATTTGAAAATTTCAAAAATTTATAACTACATTAATTTTATCGACCAACAAAAGAAAAACAGAATAAACTATACTCGCCTTAATGAAAATTCTTTGCCTTAACTTTAATCACTTTGACCAGATCCAATCATCCACCAAAATCAATCAACATGGCTTTAACAGCAGTCATCTTGACTGGATTCAGTCATCTTGCCCATACACCAGTCATCATTACCCAAATTCAGCAATCCTGTTCCTATACAACGGTCATCCTGACCAAACAAAAACATTCAGCCATCCTGGCCTATACAACGGTCATCCTGACCAAATTCAGCCATCCTGGCCTATACAACGGTCATCCTGACCAAATTCAGCCATCCTGGCCTATACAACGGTCATCCTGACCAAATTTGGCCACCCTGGCCTATATAACAGTCATGCTGACCAAAAGTCTACAAAAACAATCTTGACAAATATTTTAGTCATTCTGACTACATCCAGATATGCTGGCCTCTGAATGTAACACACTGACTTAACTACCCTAGCCTTATTCTGTGTTTTTTTAGACTTTTGTGATTTCATTTTAACAGTTTTCTTGATAAATTAACAAGACTCTTTAACGTAATAAAATATATTCATTTGAATATATTTAATTGCAAATATCTCTAAAAAATATATTAAAAATATGTAATTGCTTAATTTCTAGTATTGTACGTAATAGAAACTAAATCAGAAATAATAACATAAATAACTGTTAGCATGTAATCACAAATTCTAAAGTAAGAGTCTAGGTTCGAACCCTAACTACTATCGTCTCAACAATTGCAAGATTGCAGGATAATTGCATATAAAAGATAAAAAAGTAGGGCTTTATCTCTGATTAAAAAGTGATGTATTATTTTTGTATAAAACAAATTAAAATAAATAGATTACTATTTAATAAGATTTGCATTATGAATGTTTTAAATTGTTTTAAATCAAATTTCAATACAATCATGTATCATAAATCAAATTTTAAAGACACAGATAATGTGTTTTACGATGAATCTTTCACAATACCATCTTTAGCAGTCGCACTTTTCCATCTACCATGTCATTGCCAAAGTCTATCATTACACAATAATGCGACTTAAACTATCTGCCGTCTTATTCAGCGACTTATCATCAGAGTCACTTTCAATTTGCTGTTTGTTGTTGTTGCATGCCTTAGTCAACACTGAATCGTTGTTGTTGTTTTTGCTGCTGCGGGCTGAACTGAGAAGAGGGTGTGGCGACTGGTCCCAATGCTCCACGACCACGAGATCCAATTCTAGATGTTGCGACTCCGTATTCGGTGGCACAACCTGATGCGAAGTGTCCAATTTCTCCACATTTATAGCACACTACCTCCCCCAACTGCACGAAGCGCCGCCCCATGGGTCCTCTCGAATAGGATGTGCTATTTCCTCTATAGCTGCGAAAAGACTGCCCAAAAGGGCTGAAAATATCAGAAAACACAGCTTTCTTACATTTTTCAATCTTATTGATAGCTCTTTCCTCTGCTTTTCTAATACGCCTATCATCATCCGAATCAGAAGCAAAGTCACACAACTCATACTCATTAACTGTATCCCACCCAGCTGAGGAACTATCAGCAATACGAATAATTTTATTTCTATGCTCTAATTTTTCTCTTGCTTCTTTCAAAACTTGCTTAGTTTTTGAAGCATCTCTTTTACTAACTGCTCTATCACAAATGTCTAACAGCTCTAAAATTTCACAGTTAAAATCAAATTGCTTCTTATTTCCAGCATTGGAGAAAGAAATTGAATTGTTAAGTCTGACCTTTTTTCTTGAAGTTTCAGTTGTCCACTCTACTTCTGCTTTCAAATCGTGTTTCAATTCTGAAAACTTCTGGTCGAAAATTTCTTGCATTTCTCCAATAAGAGCCCTCTTTAAATCTGAACTGCTTTCTTCTGTCATTTTACGATTTGTATTCTGTCAAATACAGACCTCGAGTGACGCTTTTACACATATACTCCCTTATATTCAGTACACGCACGTGAAAATCGTTCAAAGTTATAAAGGAATGTGCAACAGAGTAAATCGAATTAACGTAAAATCATAAATATTTGCTATAGATATAACAGATACCATAAACTGCGTATTGTTCGAAACGAAAATAATTTCATACAAAATATATATGAACAAACGAGAATTAAATAGGGCTTATGTGAACGAGTAAACAGTAACATTTTAATGTCAGACCCGCGGTCATTTGGTGTTGTACCTAGGTGTATGTCACTTCAGTCAACATATGGTCAGTCTTTTGAGACCACATGATTTAATTAACCACTTAATGCTTTGTTTCTACTACCAACGATATACGTGCAGTCCTTGTTTATTGGACATATGATTGGAAAATTATTAAACAAAGTTTTGAAAGGCAAACAACACTAGAACCAAATACAACATTAAATGTAATGTCATTATGATAAAGCATGAAATATTGTGCTGTGCATTTTGCACTTTTATCTCCTGATGGAGTCAGTAATACAATCAGTTCATAATGGTGATTTGTGTTGCTCCTGTGGGGAAAAAGAGTTTATTTTGTTTAGAATTTAAAAAAGTCAAGTAAATGCTATCGTAATGTTGATATTAAACTGACAATAAGGACACTGACGATTTTGGTGACTAAAGGTAACCTAAAATGTGATGCATTTCACAGAAAGGAAGATGAAGTGCTAAACGTGCTTAAAAGTAATTACGGGACTGCTGGTCATGTGGGTAGAAACCCCGTTAGAGGAAGTTCTTGTTTCCTACAGCAATAACTAAGTAGTGGATCCAGATAGTCCTATGGACAGATTGGAGACTGTTTATAAGCTTACTGAAATAAATATTGAATATTAAACAAATGGCCAATTAAAAGAAAAACACTTGTATCTGCTCCAGCAAATATATAGATTTTAAAATCATCACCATTAACGCTTTATATCTAAAATGGACATGTCCATATTTCAGTCCCGCCCTGGTATATTAGGACTTGCCTTTAAGAGTTGAGGCATTAGAATTGCCACCGTTTGTTCCTGCGTGATCGTGAGTTTATGCATGTCTTGCAGGTGAAATGGTGTTGATTGATCTAAGTTTGGTACACTCGAGGTGAGCCAAAAACATATTTCTTTTGATCTAAATTGTGTTGGTGTTACGTACAGCAAAACAAACTCGATCATTTGTCATTATTTAGGATAAGTTTCAAAATTTGTAAGCAAACAGTGCAGACCATGATAAGACAATATATCTATATCCGCTGATCTTAGTTTGTACTTGTCACATGTGTAAATGCAATAGTCAAAAGGCAGTCTAGAGGTTAATATCACTCTTTTAATAAACTGTCAATAAAAAAAATTAAAATTATTTTACAAGCACGGACTGAACCCTAAAACCTTTTAGCTTTTAGATGAAACAATGAATTCCATAAAATTGATGAATGCATCCTGTAACAAATGGATATGCTATTCAATACATTAAATGTGTTTGTTAGACTTTATATTGTAATAAGTGTCCGGATGATCAGCAATACAGATGGGAAATTTAACTATTTAGGTGTTTAGCTAATTGCATTATATTCCTCATAACGTTTATGGAAGGTGTGTGTTGTTCATTTATTACTTTTACGTTTGTTCGGAAAATAACACGGATTGAATTTAATGTAAAATATTTCGTTTGATCTTTGATGAATGGGTTGTAATTCAAGTGCATGCAAAAACAAAAGAACCATAACAAAAATTTATTGCATTTATTGACCGATTTAATTAAGTTAATTAACAACAGAATGAAAACTGAGAGTAAAATTCAATTAGAAGTGTTAATGGAATGTAGCCCCCATAAAATCTTTTTGCCCCTTTATTGGTTTTCAACTAGTATGATGTGTACATTAGTTAATTAACTAATTTGTTGTTACTTCAAAAAAGAACCCTTCAATCACGCATAAAATGTCAATCTGACTAAAGTTCAGATCTTCTTATTTACTGCTTGTAAATCTGATTGCTAACGGATTTCCCGAGAAAGCTATTTTAGCCATGCAATCAAACCGTCCTCTACGGATAGACATTGAACTAAATATTAACAATTTTAAAACAAATTTTTGATTTCTATAATAGAAGAAAAACATGTTTACAAATAAACTGGAAATAAAAGTCTCAATTTTTAATTGATAAGATTGTTCTGCCAGTTTACCTGTTGGCTAAATGGACAACGCCATGTTTGTTCTCGAAATCGTGAAAATACCTTCACAGTATTGGTTTTTCAGAAGTTCAAATTAGAAACCGCATCGCTTTCAAAATTGCAAAAGCTTGCCGATGGTTGGCTGTTTTGAAAAGCGACAAGAAGGTGACAACCGATTGGTGGTCGTCAGATTCTAATACTAGTACGTAGAATTCATTAGGAGCTGATTTTAATCAGATTGGTAAAATATTAGCCAAGATACGATATTGTGACAAACGATTACTAAAACTAAAACCATTGTATTTCACTTTCTAATTTACAATTTAAAATCATCGGGAAATACAACGACATCTCCATTGCAGCTACTCAGCCGTGATATGCTAATTAGCGCGCTGGGTAATATGAAATTCCACATGTCCATAACCTCTTAAAATCAGTAATATCATACCCGCCAACATTATTGGACAACAATGTGTTGTTTTTTTTTTTTTTATCTTTTTATCTTTTTTGTAGTGCGTGTCACTTTACCTCATACATGTAACTGTTTGCGGCCAAATTTCCGTTTCAAAGTACGCAAAACAAGAAAAGCATACACAATTAAAGGGTTTATACATGTCTCTTATGTCTATATGAACTAAGAACTTTGCATTTGATGTCTAGTGACAATATACTTTTGGCATAGTGAAAAAAATACAAATACGTTTAGAGGCTTTAAAAATGTTTTCAAAGAGTTATGGAAATTGCAAAGAAGGCGGGGAGATGGAAAATGCTTCATAATTGAAACACGTGTTCTATCTTACACGTTATCATCTTCATGAATTTTAGACACATTGACTCCAAACCTTCTTTGGTGCTGTAAATGCATTCAATTTATTTATCATCAAAAAAGGAAAGGTGTTTCATCCTTTAATGAACATGGAAATTTAATTAACTCAATCATTCAACTCAGGTGTCTTTATATATTAATAAAATGGTCATCGTGAACGAATATGTGGTGTCAACGTTTCAATGAGACATGTATTTACTAATATCAATAGAAAAGAAAGTGTTTTTGATGGTGGCATTGTACAAAGTAACAACTTGTATGATTATGTTCGTTTCATGCTTTCTTTGGCATTGCATTCGTTAATTTTGCATACTCATTATTTGTATAATTAACCACGAAATAGTTAACAATTAGCCAGAATGAAAATAAAAGATTAGTGAATTAGCGAAATCAGATGATTGCTATGATAACAAATTCTATATTATATTATATCAAATATTATTTTTGTATGGTTATTTTCCTTCTAAAATTGTTTAATTATTATTATAATGTAATGACTATTGTATATATTTCTACTACTTATTGGTAATTTTATGTGGGGATTTGATAGATAGTCATTCCGAGGAGGCTATCAAGTTTTGGACCATGTCATCAAAATAATTATATTCGCTCAAAGACATTTACGGAGCTACTAAAAAAGCTATTTAGTTTCCTAAATATTCAACCTTCAAACACATCCTTCTACTTTTAAGTCAGCAAAACATTTTGAAAAAAGTCAGATTCCAAAATAAACTTAAAAGTATGATAAAACTGTTTTGAATTGCTAAGTCTTCTATATATGTTTTCTAATCCATGTTTCCTCTTCGTGTAGTAAATGTTTACTGTCATTGAATTATCTCTTGATAACTCAAATTATCTCCGCAAGTACAAGATGAAAGAAAGAAAAATTGAGAAAAGAAAAGAATTACTCAAAATGCTGATGTAGCAAATTATCACTTAATGATTGTCTGGAAATTAGGTCCCTTTTTGTAATGCTTTTAAAATGAGAAGGTTTTGACAATAATTCGATAATGGCGCCAAATTATTTTTTAAGAGGACATTTAAAACTCAAAGCTTTCTAAGAGCTTTATCTTGAATTTTTAACTAAAGTGGAACTTTTTTTTGAACATATTTTTTAAAGCGAAATGCACGAAAACAGCACGTGCAAATCAGATTGCATAGTTGAACATAAAACTTGTTTGATTTCAAATTTCTGTTACACTTTTTGGTGAGTGTTTACGGGTATCAAGTTTATAAACTTAGCTGTTTTAAATAAAAAGTATTTTCGACATTTTTCAAAGGTCTCCTTTTGCTCAGTATACATTGATAATATTAATATTCTTCGTAGTTCAATAATGAATAGTGTTTAGATTTGTTAATGAAGACCTACAAACACTTGGCAAATCCAGTAAATTGTTGTAAGACAAGTGCTTAAACAGTAACAGAAGTAAGTATTTCATTGCACTGTATGTAAAATGATATTGAAACAAATTCTCTTTCAACAAAACACCTTTGGAACTGGAATATGCTATAATGTTGTTTGTTTTGTTTGTTTTTCGCAACCTATTTGACCTTTTCATCATAATGGAAAAGCTCCACCACATACAATTTGCATTAAAATATTACATAATTTTACTTCTACTTTCCTAAAACTGTTAACATATAAGTGAGAAGTACAAGTGCTTCTAGAGTAGAGTAATTTTCAATAAAGTGGTTCTGTAGAATTTAGAAGCTGTAAATAAAAATAATGTGTGAATTTACTTAGAAAAAGTCTCTGTAAGGGGTAATATTTGTTTTGTACCGTTTTGTTGAACAATCACTTACAGATGTCAGTAATTAACCAACCTCAAAGGCAAATATTCTTCTAAGCTTAAATGTTTAACACTTTCATAGGAGACTTAAACATAAATTACACTTTCAAAAAATATGTTTGACATAATTTACGTTATACCTTCATTCATATCAACGGCTATTAACATTTTACTCCTTTTTACAAACGAAACTGACAAGAATACATGTACAAAAATAAGAATAATGAAGCAAATGTAAAAACTAAAGAAGAAACACTAATAGATATACAAAATATACAACAGAAATGTTATATCTTTACTGAAATACATAATAGTGCTGATAATATATAACTTAACTGTGTTCAAGAAACTCCCATCATGTATAAGGAATTTAGTAACGTGATTGTTTTTCCGATCCTTAACATAAATTTCTAGTGATTTTGCTTTTTGTCTTGTACATTTCATGACAAACCTTTTTTTAGTCTCGCAAGATTTTAAAATTATATTCGCATAAAATACCACATTATTACATAAAAATTGATGATCTATATGCGTATAAAAATTACCACTGACATTATAAGATCAACATATTTGATGTATACTTTAAGGCACATTATTCTAAAGCAACGAGTAATAATTTTTTTCTAGTAAAGGCAAACCTGATTTTTATAGCGTTCAAATAAAAGATTTAGAATTTTTTTTAGCTGCTTATCATTTGCAGAATGTATACTGAATAAGATATTAGTTTTTATGAAAATAGCAAAATGTAAACAAAGAAGTATTTTGACTTTCATACAAAATTCTAAATAACTAGTTGTCACAAAAGCAAAAGCAGTTCAGATAACTGGCAGATAAATAGCCTTTTGGGAAACTTTAACAGGAAGTTTTTTGTTGTTTTTTTAAAGAGCATCTCCTAGGCATTTAAGGGCCTTAAAAGTGTATATATCTACATATCTTTTGCCTGATGTTAACAGAATATTTGTTTGAACTTTTGAAAATTTTGTTTGAAAGAAAAAATTTGCATAAGATAAAGCTTTATACACTTTAACGTCAGACAATGCAGTAAGGTCACGTCCACTCTCAATTCGAATGTCATAATTTGATTAAGTAATAAAAATTCTTATCAATAAAAACTATGTGCATGGACGGTAAGATCAAACATTGTATACTGCTATATAATCAACTTGTAGACTTACTGGTGCCCAGGATAATAAAATATTGATAACAGAAAACATTCGTATACATTCTATCATTTTCGGATAAGACTTAATGGATTTTTAATCATCACGTTTTATTAGACAGTTAAAATGCGAAAAAGGAGGTTATCAAATGCTGGACTACGTATTGTTAATTGTGTCTACAAGATCGTCGATAATGTTTGTATTTTGACTTATTAACCTGAAATTAGTCAATGATTTTGACACTATTTAAACGAATTGGAAAAAAATTGCAACAGTTCGAATACAGTTCTATCAGAAAAATCTACTAGCATAGCAAGTATTTTTCAGTGAATTACCGAATTTATAATTTAAAGGTCACCTTTGGTAGATAATAAAATTTAAGGACATGAATGGTGACTTGTCCGGGGTCCGTACTCTCAATGCCTGAAGGGCGGATAGACCCTCAATAAGCCTAGAATACGTACATAGAACTATCGATAGCATCAATTCGAACATGATATTTTTCTCTAACCATTTTTTCTCTGGCAGTAGCTTCCATGTGAAACTTAAAAAAGGACTGAGAATCCGGCGCAGATTCCCTCTTTTAAACGTTTTAACCCTTACCCTGCTAAATATGTGGACGTGTGCGTCTTTCAATCTGGTAAAAACTATTCATCATGCTGAAAAACGCAATGTACAGATCACGGTTAGACAACACAGAATTGCCGGCTGATCTTGTCTTGCACTTGTCGCAAAAATATAATAAGTTGCCGTCGGTAGGCTAAAGATTTTATAACTAAAACTCTTTTGAGGATAAAAATAGTTTTTTTAACCTTCAGGTTTTACAGGAGCACATATTCAATCGAATAGCCTTTTTATTTTAAGTGAAAACCCTCTTGTGATTGAGGGGTTGCCTTTAAGGGTTGAGACAAAATAAAGTGAAAACAATAAAATGATACAATTGTATATGATTAATTACTAAGTGTATGATAAGGGTATATTAATGAAAATATTATAATTGAAAAAACAACATGCCCCATTGTTAACAAATTAACTTATTAATAAAGTATTTTAAAAAGATTTGTAGACAAGTAAAAAATGATCGAAAATAACATAAAACTACATTAATTGTCTGTTCAAAGCACAAGTTCTACACAACACATCAAAGTTAGCAAATTTTACTTAAATTATTTAGAGAAGCTCTATGATAATTAGCCCACACATTTTCATGCAAGTTAGTCACAGACGACTTCAAGGTTATTTCTAGACAAAATGTCTTTATGTTTGTCTTTAGATGTGTCGCGATTAGTTTCTTTTAAATGATTAATGAAGAATAATGTTAAATATTTTCTATAATGAACAAGATGCAAAATGACAATTATATTTCACCCGTGAATATAACAATTTAAACGACTACAATATATTATTAGTATATGACAGATGAAGATATTTGTTTCGTGTTTTATTCAAGGTTTTAAACATATTTGAATTTACTTAAAATTTGTTGATCAAAAAACATTAGACATATATCATAATAAGAAAGCAATAAGATTAACATGAGTATAAGTATGTCATCCTTATATTTATGTAACAGGCACACTAAAGGGAAAAACGAGCACAAGTTTTGTAACTTATTTACGTTTGATTTTCTCTCTATTTTCAAGAGCATTATGCAATCACTTCATGAAAATTGTGAATTCACGAAAATAAAACTTAAATATTAAAATGGCTTTTGATGATATGAATGTTTTCGCTATATTGACAAATCATAATATGATTGTGTTTATAATTTTGTTATGGTTTCTTTGCTTTTTGGCCGGGTTGCAGCAGGCTTCTAAAGGCGTGTTAAAATCTGCGTCATAGCAATCTCTAGAAACGAAGACTTAGTGGCTTGGTCAATTGCCTCACTTTATGTTATGTAATTGTCTGCAGATATTTCTGACTTTATAAACCTTTAAAGGATATCAAAGTTATTTACAGTACAGTTGTGTCGTAACTTCAATCGAATCATTTTAGTGTTATTATCCTCGGTTTGCATGCCGGACAAGAATAACAGCGTGTATCATGCAATGTATTTAATTACAATAAATCCCGTTGGCTTTACGATACAATCTTGTCGTTATTTCTGTCAATGCTCGTTTTGATCAATCAATCTCCAAGACAGATGTATTGGCTAATTACTTTCATTAAATAATGTTTTTAGACATTTAGACTTCTTTTTATGACTGCAAATCTGTGTTTAAATATTGCCCCTTTTAACTTAAATGCTATCGAAATGCTTTTACCAACAATAAAAAATACTATCCAGACAAACGTAGGTATATTGCGTGCTATATATTGGCTAAATATTGTGAAGAAGCAATAGGCAGTAATAATAAAGCCAATATATCTATACAAAATCATAAGTATTATTATCATTAAAGGTAATATGTACATGTAGTATCAAAACACTAAAGCTGACTAAATGAAAGACGACGAAAAGAGGTCAATATTTTCATCTGGCATATCATTGACAAGAAGTTATAAGAAGACAGAAAATGCAACATCTTAGAAAAATCGAGTCATTGTGAAACTAATGTAAGTGTTCTTTTTTATGCTTCCCGAAGGGTGAACGTATAGTCGCCACTTTGTCCGTCCGTCCGTCCGTCCGCTATTCTTGTCCGGGACATAACTTTGAAACAACAGGAGATATCAACATGAAACTTTGTAGGTCGAGTTAATTGGATAAAAATGCAGCGCAAAAGAACCATAACTCTGCCTTGCCTAATTTTGTAGTTACTGTCCTTTCTTCATTTTTACACTTTGAACTTTGGCCGACCTATAAGAGGTTTGTAGGTAGATTGATCTCATCAAATAGAAGTGCAGTGCAAAAGAACCTTAACTCTGCCTTGCTTAATTTTGGAGTTACTGCCCTTTGTTAATTTTTACACTTTTAACTTTGTCATGGACATTACTCTGACACTTCAAGATGTATACTTTTCTGTGTCCAAAATCTACTCGGGGATCAACCGGCCCTTGTATGAACTAGTCATCAACTCTGAGTGCATTGTTGTGAGATAATGCACGGTTTGAGTTCAAATGCGTAGGAATGTAATCACAAAGGCCGATTATTACAAAGCATTTGAACGAAACATCTTCATCATTCTACTATAATTCACGAAACTTAATATCTATTTCCATTCTAACCTGTTAACATAGTAGAGAATTGATAAAAATCTGTTGAACTACATTGAGCGAAGTAATAATTTCCCTGATATTATTTGGTTTATTTACGTCATATGTGACGTCATATGACGTGTAAGCATTCATTTTTTATGCTGTGCATATCTTGTTTATTAATTAACTTGACCGCCCTATCTGTGTAATGGGGAAATAGGATGAATCATGTTAAAATTACAAATAGTTTTGCCAAAGCTTTTAGCACGTTTTATATTGTTTTATTGTTTGAGCCATGAACAAGCTCAATCAAACCGAGCCTGTAACATTTTCAATATTGCCGTGTTGGGCTTTCTTTAGGGATTCCGTACTTATCTATTTTAGTTTTATATGTTTAGGATAAAAATTATTAACAATGCAGTGCTTTGGTCTGTCCAAGTATAACGCAAATATACTGTTGTCATTATAGATACATTTTTTTTGTCTTTATTGCGTACAATTATTTTATTAGTATAACACATAATTAAATAAGATAGTTAAACGTATATGCTGCACTTTGGTTGCGTTCTGTGAAAAACGCATTGCCATAGTCAAAGTAAGTCTTATGCAAAATCATTTGAAAATTTGGCGTTTTATGGCAACATTAAATAAGATAAAATGTTCAATCCAAAATGTGATCTATCCATTTAATATGAAACAGGGAAACCAGTTTTTAAAATGTCCCTATATTTTGAGGCACCTATGGGCATTTTGCTAAATTAATACGAAACGTGAAAAGACGTAATATTTGAGTTTACTTCTTTAATTTCCTCTGGAAGGAAGATGTTATTGTTTTACAATGTCATGCACTGTTATCTTATATTCAATGTACATATTTCATTGAACAGTTTGAAAATTACTGGAAAAGGTAATTCAACGTAATATTTCATGTGCACCTATTGTCCTTAATATTAAATCCCTCGACAATGTTTCGAAATACAATATCTGGAGATCAAAGGATTTAACTTATTGTTCAAATGATGTTGTTTTCTTTCTTCTTCAACGGTCTTATTCATTACCGGTCGTGATATTAGATATTAAGTAATTAGCAAGAACTCAAAAATTGATTAGCATTGTTCGCCAATAAAAATCCACATTCTAATACCAGAGAATCCGAAATTTATTGCCATATCCAGTAGTAATCTGCAAATTAAGCCGGATACCGCAACATGTTAAATAAAAGCAGTAAAGAACATTAATAATCAATGACGTCATATTTGAATTTGTTAATTGAGAATGAAAATTGCATCGTCATGCGTCCTGTTACATAACTTTTTGTATAATAATTTGTAATCGTCATTGTTTCCAATAGTGTCGCTTTTGATGATTGCATTCCGCTTTCAGAGCCGGTGCTAGCATGCGTAAAAAGTGTTGCACTAATCATTATCTCTCTTTAACAGACACAAGGCTTCATTTCTGTGTTATGTATCTCCTTTATTAATTAGTGTTATGAAGAAGTGTGAAATGAAGTCTTTATAATTAAATATTATGTACTTAACCATTCAACGATTTTTTTTCGTATTTCAAATCAATGGTTATAAATGCGACTAACTGTCTTTGATAGTAGCATAACATTCTATTACAACAATGTATTCAATATCATCTATTGATTATATAATGAATAATCTTAATGAATATTTGAACATTTAGTTATTGCGTTTAAATAACCGTTTCTGTATTTATCAGCTCTTCCTTTCATCTTTGCTTTGCAAAAGATTATTCGAATTCTTTGAGATAATTCAATCATTCAATTGTTTGAAACAGTAAATGCTGTGAGTGAAAAGACGTTCGATCCGCGGATATAAACGCTTTCAATGAATTTATAACAACAGAAACATTTTAAGCGAAGAAATAGGATGCGCCGATCGAATTTCTGAGTTATCTGCCTTTATATGACTTTATTTCTACCTTTGTAACTGAACTAAAACTGTATCTGACGTCCTTAAAAGAGTTATATAAACAAAAATTATTAAATAGAGGTGATCTTACTAGATAATTTTCACATTTCGTTTCAACACAAATATATTATTTTATTTCTTTATTTATTGATATCAGCTACTGATCAATGAATATCAAAGACAAATAAAGATAAATATTGTCATTCAAAAAACAAAGCAAAAACTTTAGGTAAAATATTTGCATGAAAACTATTCCATTATCATTTGGCATAAATATTATGATTTAGAAATACTTTTATGATGTATTTACACTACTGTTTGATAAAAGAGGACAAAATTGGGAAGGATTTTATCCTTTTGAAAACTTTCAGGAAGTTCAACGTCTTTCGCAAAATGGACAGGCCTATATTATTGCCATTTGATCAAGGACCTGAGTAAACATTTTATAGTGCGACGATGATGATCTTTGTCAACAGGTTAATAATATTTATGTTTTATTCTTAATTCATCTTTAAATAATGGTGTGAAGTTGTTTGTGGTTTTCTTTTCAGTTTAAAAGATTTATGAATAAGATAATATGGGAATTTAAAAATTTAAAATTTTTTATTTTAAAAAAATAAGTTCCTTTTTAAAAATATCTTTAAAATGGGGAAAAAAAAGGATTTCTTTCTGCTTTTATTTTATTGATACAAATTAATTTCAAAATAAATTCAGGTTAAATAGTTTCCATACAGAATGTCTCTAACATCAGTTTAAATGATAAGCCTGGGGAATATGTTTGTAAGTCAAGTGTTCACAATTTGATATGGTGTTTAGCATGTTTAATGTCCTCTTGGTCCTGTTATTTTCAATTAAGATTTGAATGAACGATGATTTAAATTGACGGATTAAATACTTTGGCTGCCACAATTTGCTATGTTGTCACAAACCGGTGTGTGACTATTTCTACAAATAGTCAATCATTATTGGTAGAACTATCTATATTGCTTATATTTTCTTACATGTTTCAATCGTTTTGAAATGACGATAGGTTCAAATGAGAGCGAATTTATCACTGTACTAATTTGTACTGCAGCAGTAAAGTCCTCATTATCATGATATATAATGAAGAGCTAGAACCTTTAGTTTCAATTACTACTGCACATCTTAATTCTCTGCACTCCAGACATATCTAACACATACTGTTTATCTATGATATACTACTTTATATTGTACGTGTTAATGACGTACATATTGTATGATAAGTGGTCTGCAAATTAAACAAGAACTAAAGAGGCTTACAGTTTTTAATATGTGTATCTGTTTATTGTCAAATCAGCATGTTGCATATTGAAAGAAACATTTTGTTAAAATGCTTTATACTCTAGGCGATGTACATTTTTAATTGAAATGTACCTACAAATCTATCTGTCATAGATTCTAATAATCTATTAAAATTTGTACTTACATACCTCTTTCTTTCTTTCCTCAACTCCTTGAGATATCTTACTTTGTGAAGTGATGCATCAAGTTTGGCATGGTCGGAAGACGTGGACAATTGCAAATGTCTCGTTTTTTATTTAAATGGTGATTATGTTATACTCATTTGTTCGTTAGCAAAAATGTTAAAATGAATTACTGCTGCCCTTGATATCATGGCCAATATCAAAACAAAAGCATGCACTAGTAACTCAAAGTTCAATTTAAAAGACATATCATTGAAACCATTTACATTTCTGTTGCCTTTCTTTTCATTCCCTTTTTATCTATCTTTTGGTTTTTTTTCTTAGTGTAAGAATCATTTTCTGATTTTATGGTTTGTAAGCTTATAAAGAAAAATATTGTTACTGACACGAATCTGAGCCGGGGGCATTTGTGTTTAACAAACACGTTCTTGTTATTATATAGCAATCGTCTGACTAGGAAAAAACAGACGCTGCGTTTAGCGAGTTTGACATTGATTGATAGTTGGCTATAACACAGTTGTACAAAGCTATTTGACAAGAAAATTGTGTGATCGGATGCTTTAGCTTTTTGCAATGGTATTACAGCATTTTAACTGACTTCAAGAGAATAAATGTTTTGAATACTTTTGCCAATGCTTAATCAGTAAATCGTTCATTTGCCCAATGGCGTTGTAACCCAGTAAGCTATCGAAATATGCCTTGCTCTGCATGAGTGTCAGCCTGATATCATTTTACTTAAATTAACTGTAAATAATTTGTACACACACACACACAAAACAAACAATAAAAGCAAAGAAGCACTGTCACTTTTTGAGTTTTGGTTTAGTTCAGAACATAAAATACAGCTTGTATTTTGATAGAATAATATCAGTCCATTATAATTTAAAATTATCAAACCCTTTACTTGTCTACATATTAACTTGAACTTACGGAGACAATTTAAGTTATATTTTCTTATGTTTTTTTTGTTTGACATCTCATGTTCAGGTTTCAAAATTCTTTATATATTTTTGTAGCAAACTTATAAAATACAATAAAAATTGTTAATTTGTCGATATTTTATTTACAGACATTTATTTGTAATATATAGATATACAACTTGAATTAATTAAAGACATCTGAAATCATTATTAACGATCTTTGAACTCTTAAAATTGTATCCTTTTGTATCTTTACGCTTTTCTTAAGGTTTGAAACATGAAAGGTTAGCCAAAACCATACTTCCTGTTTCGGCACCATTTGACATATACTGTGTTAGTGCGCCATAAAATCAAACAAACAAACTCTCACTTGATGCCACTCTGTTATTTATAATACACATGAATTCGTTAACAAAATAAAAATATTACGGTAAAAATATTATGCTTCTATATAAGGTAGGGTTGTAACCAGATCGCAAATGATTTCATGCGGTCGCCATTCCCTGTTAATGAAATATACAATATATATCTTTCATATAAGTATTTTAGAAGTATTTTGTTCCGAACTTCAAACACTATAGGCAAGAGATATATCTAATATAGCTTTATCCACTTTTGTTTGTTTCCTTACTGCTTATAATCATATCCTCCTGTAGTAAGGAATATCATTTTTCAGGGTGAATATGTTCTAAAAACTCTATTTTGATAAGAGTGTTACTGTTTTAATATCCTATCTTATCAAAGGTGCCGATATGTCTGAGAATGTAAAATCCATAATTAGCAAAGAATGCATTGCTTTTAAATAATTAAGTATGTAACACTTTATCAACTGTTAATACGAATGTGAATGTAATAAATATATTTGATTTTATGTGTTTCACGGAATTATTGTCATTATGTGCAATTACCCCTGAAACAGTTTTAATATTAGATAATAAATCTTTATAAAGTGTTTAGCTGTTAAACATGTTAGCATCCCTTGAAATATATTAATTTATTGAAACATCAAGACATGTAATTAAAGGATTTCTACCGTTGTTACATTACTATTAAAATAGTTATATATGCTACTATAAAATGTTGTTGTAAAATTTAATGCAAGTCAAAGATATTTTACTGAATGTTAAGTAAAAAAAAGTTTTAAGTACTATTATTATAAGTAAATATTAAACGCCCATTATGCCTAAGAAATTATGTTTTTTCTTTCATTTTGCGAACTCTTTTTATGTTTGGATCCTTTTATAATTTCCAAAATGTTACTCATTGACCATTTACCAGAACAATCTTTTGCTACTGTTGCTTTTTGACAATAAATACAATTAAAGTGATTTAATATTGTGTACGGAAATCAAAATATTACTATTTTTACTTTTGTTACTTTAGTGAAAAATAATTTCACAGTCAGCAATTCATTCTTTAAGTAATAAGCATCCAATATGCTCTAAAACCATTATCAAAACATTTTGAAACAATTAGATTGTTTCTGAGGCATAATGGTCCTTTAAGTGTTAAAGCATAATATAAATGACATGTACAGTAACTATGAAAATAAGATTAGTATTAAGTATTACAAATATGAGATAAGTATAGTTACTGTATATAACTATATAAGTATTTAGTAATAATTGTATTATTATTTCGATTTAAAATCTTTAGACATTAAATTATATAATTTAAAATTAATGAAAGAATATGTATTAAAATTCACAGTGATAGTGTTTGGATCGATATAACTCTACATTTGAACTTGTACCAATAATTTGTCAACTTTACCAGATACCAGTCTTAGGATTTTATGCCAGGTCAGATTGACCTGAGCAACTGTCTCTTTAAATACTACATAAAACTTACGAAATAATTATTCTATAATTATTTTGTGCACTGGATTTACTGATTATTTCTAAAACGTAAATAGTTCGTCATATTCTTATTTATAAATAGTAATCATTTGATATTAAAGAAAATCGCAACAACTGATGGAATCAAAATTTCCAGAACGACTCATCTTGATCGTGTATACTATTCAAACATAAAACCTTCAAAAGTGCATTACAGATTCGCAGAATGAAAAACTATAACAATATCTTTATAGCAGTAAAACATGTTTTATCACACAATATCTAGGAATGCAAAGCAAACAAGAATGTGCTATTGAAATAAATATATAAAAATTGAAATGCTACAATTGTTTTCTACTAAATACATAACATTTAATAGACCTCTCTATTCGTTATTATAGAGTAGTGAAAATCAATTTTAATTGGTCTGGAACAGGCATAAAAACTTCGATTTCTTTATGTCTCAGTTTTACGCACAGGTCAATTTATTTACATAAGGAAAAAACAAATCTGTACAGTTCTAGATAAATTGTCAATTACTATTGAACGCTAAGGTGCAAGAACGGTAGCTTGCAATTACATTACCATCCATGGAACAGGTTCACTGAAACCGAGCCTGCAACATTTTCAATGTTGCCATGTTGGGCTGTCTTCTATTTTATTCTGTTTTTCTGTGTTTTGCAAAAGCATTTACTTTTGCGTGCTAAATTTTTCTTTTGCTATAACAACGTTGCGTACAATTTCTCATTTCCCAAAGCAAAAAATAAAAGCCGTTCCTTAAGTCATTGAGATTTTCTCTACTACCAATGTTACTAGCTTCATAGTCTATGCTCTGTATAAAGAGGGAGATATATAAGAAGGGGATTTATCCCCACTATATAAAGAATATCATATTTCAATATGTCAACTTACCCCCGGAATAATTGGCTTCCCAGTATTTCAAGTGTTGAAAATTGAGTACCGCTCAAGGCGATCCTATTGGGCATAATTTTATTATCCCTCATGAACGAACTTGATCAAACCGAGTTGGCAATTTCCATGTTATTTTGTTGTTATTAATATTTCAGAGGGATCACTCTTTGTCTAGAATTTTATAAGACTCACAAACGTTATCTCTACTCATCACTCCTGTTATTAAATTCCATCAAATCTGTTTTCCATTCATACTACGCAATAGGATATGAATTCTCACTACATGTTTTGCACGGTTTGGTCCTGAGATAACATTAATTTTCATTTACAGTTTAACGACTTTGTCTGAAATAATAAATGTCTACGATTTGGTAATAATCTATGTTCCTAAACATGGCATTACATTCATCAAATATCTTAACAAGTTTCGCACGAGATAAACAATGCTATTTTTAGTGTTGAACATTTAATTTTATTACGTTATTGATAGCGAAATTGCACACGTAGAGCCATAATATTTTCTTTGTGTTAAGTATTTTTTTTTGCAATATTTGGAATTCGCGTTTCTTTTATATAATTGTTATTATTATTATTATTATTATTATTATTATTTGTTATTATTATTATTAGCTTATCTCACAAATGTTGACATCCCTGAAATGTGATCCTTTCTTTATCAAAGAGTTGTCGTTTTTAATATTTATTTATATATTATTTAACATCTGGCTATTGTATCATTACATACCTTGAACATTGTTTTGCTTTTAACTAAATCAACTGATCTGTCTCAAAGTAAATTTAATAAAAATTGTCCCACTAAGCTTATCATGTTAAAGAAATATTCTTTCAATATGAATGTGAAAGCAACACAAATATGATCTCGAATGTGACTTTTTGAGTTATTTATCTGATCACACACAATACGAGGATTAAAACTGTCAATTAACTATAAATTCAACTTTTATTTACCTTAAACACATTTTACATGTTACAGTTCACAATGTAAGCAGTGTATTTCAAGTGTATTTCAAGAGGGTATTTTCATTTGAAACACCATGCTTTCAAATATTCTTACATAAACCGGTTTATTAAGTTTCCAGAATGAAAAAGAAGTTAATAATAAACAGATATCACAGGCAGCTTATGATTGTTGAAAATTGAGTACCGGTCAAGCCGGTTGTTGGAGGCGAAAGAGATGTTGAACTTTTTTTACAATCCTTCATGTACACATTCTGTCAAACTAGTCTTCAATTTTCATGTAATTTTGTTGTTTTTAATGTTTCCGAGAGATCACCCTTTCCCAGATTTTACGGAAATTAGTTACTTACGAGCTAAATCTACGTATCAAACAAAGAAAATAATAAAATTGATACGATATGAATTTCCAAAACGGCTAAATTTAAAATGTTGCAGACTTTGTAGGACTGCGCCTATTCATGGACGGAAGTAGAAAAATGCAACCTACCGCCCATGTCCCTTATCCCAGGTTTAAGGAAGGTCACCTACATTATCTAAAGAACATGATGTGTAAAATATAAAAGGCTTATGTGAACGAATAAACAATAACATTTTAATATCAGACCCGCGGTCATTTGATGTTCTACCTTGGTGTATGGATTTCGGTCAACATATGATCAGTCATTTGAGTCCACATGTTTTTAATTAACCACTTAATGCTTTGTTTCTACTGCCAACGATATGTGTTCAGTCATTGTTTACTGAGCACTTGATTGGTACATTAGAACTGTTAAACAAAGTTTTTGGGAAAACAAAACATTAAATGTAATGTCATTGCGATAAATCATGAAATATTTTGCTGTGCATTTTGCACTGTTATCTCCTGATGGAGGCAGAAATAATAACAGTTATACCAATCGGTTTATAATGGTGATTAATGTTGCTCCTGTTGATAACGTTTATTTTGTTTAGAATTTAAGAAAATGCAATTAATGCTATCGTGATGTTGATATTAAACTGACAATTAGGACTTAATCAACTGACGATTTGAGTGACCAAAGGTAACCTAAAATGTGATGCATTTCACAAAAAGGTAGATGAACTGCTAAACGTGCTAAAAGTTATTTATGGACTGCTGGTCAAGTGTCAGAGGAAGTTCTTGTTCCTGCTTGATCGTGAGTTTATGCATGTCTTAGCTCTTGCAGGTAAAGTGGTGTTAACCCCTGGTGTTGCTTTAAGTTTGCTACACCCAAGGTTAGCCAAAACTCATCTTTCCTCTGTGATCTTATGTGTGTTGGTGCTCCGTACAACAAAACAAACAAACCAAAACAGTCTCGACCATTTGTCATTATTTAGGATAAGATTCAAAATTTACAAGCAAGCAGTGCAGACTGTGATAAGACATATCCACTGATCGATCTTAGTCTATACTAGTCACATGTGTAAATGCAATTGTCAAAAGGCAGTCTGTGGGTTACTATTACTCTTCTAATCAATAAAACTATTTTTAAAATTATGTTACAAGCACGGACTGAACCCTAAAAACTTTTAGCTTTTAGATGAATAAAATGTTTCGAACAATAAATTCCATAAAAGTCATGAATGTATCCTGTAACAAATGGAAATGCTATTCAATGCATTAAATGTGTTTGTTAGACTTCATATTGTAATAAATGCCCGGATGATCATCAATATAACTATTTAGGTATTTAGCTAATTGCATTATATTCCTCATAACGTTTATATAAGGTGTTGTTCATTTATTACTTTTACGTTTGTTCGGAAAATAACACGGATTAAATTTAATGTAAAATATTTCGTTTGATCTTTGATGAATGGGTTGTAATTAAAGTGCATGCAAAAACAAAAAAAAACATAACAAAAATATATTGCATTTATTGACAGATAAAATTAAGTTAATTAACAACAGAATGAAAACTGAGAGTAAAATTCAATTAGAAGTGTTAATAGAATGTAGCCCCTATAAAATCTTTCCGCCCCTTTTATTGGTTTTCAACAGGAATAATGTGTACATTTGTTCATTAACTAATGTGTTGTTACTTCAACAAAGGGCCTTAAAATCATGCATAAAATGTCAATCTGACTAAAGTTCAGATCTTCTTATTTATTGCATGTAAATCTGATTGCCAACGTACTTATTGATTCGCATTTCCCGAGAAAGCTATTTTAAGCCATGCAATCAAACCGTCCTCTACGGATAGTTTGTTTGTTTGTTTGTTTGATTTTACGCCTTTTCCCAACAGTATTTCAGTCATATAGGCGGGTAGTTTCCTAACCATCTTTCCAGGAGAGTTACACCAGTACTAGACTACCTTCCTCCGCGCTAAACTGCCAAAGCATCTCTCGGGGATCGACATTATCCTAATTATTCACATAATTAAAACAAATTTATGATTTTTAAAATAGTAAAAAAACATGTTTACAAATAAACTGGACATAATACACTCAATTTTTAATTGATAAAATTGCTCTGCCAGTTTACCTGCTGGCTATATGGACAACGGCATGTTTGTTCTCGAAATCGTGAAAATTACATACACAGTATTGGTTTTTCAGAGGTTGAAATTAGAAAACGCATCGCTTTCAAAATTGCAAAAGCTTATCGATGATTTGCTTTTTGAAAGGCGACGCGAAGGTGACAACCGATTGGTGGTCATCAGATTCTAATTCGTAGCATTAAATGGGAGCTGATTTTAATCAAATTGGTAAAATGTTAGCCAAGATACGATATTGTGACAAACGAAAACTAAAAATAAAATCATTGTATTTCACTTTACAATTTAAAATCATCGGGAAATACCAGGGCATCCCCATAACAGTTTCTTAACCGTAATATGCTAATAAGCGCGCTTGGTAATATGAAATTCCGCATGCTTATAACCTCTTAAAATCAGTGATATCATACCCATGAACTTGACTAGCTATTGGAAAACAATATGTTTTATGCCCCCGGGCATATAGTTATTGAACCGTCC
Source organism: Ruditapes philippinarum (assembly GCF_026571515.1). NCBI lineage: Eukaryota > Metazoa > Mollusca > Bivalvia > Venerida > Veneridae > Ruditapes > Ruditapes philippinarum. The sequence goes on along the minus strand of NW_026865792.1, from coordinate 37,084 downwards.
GTCCGTCCGTCCGTCTGTCTGTCTGTCTGTCTGTCCGTACGAGGTTAACCTAGAACGGCAAGTTCTTAAGTTCTACCTGTACCAATGGCTTCTAAGTTTACACACTTACTAATCAATACAAAGTACATGATCTGGGCAAGTTACATAACTCTGGCATTCATATTTACCAAGTTATTGCCCTTTTCAGCACTTAGAAAATGAATAATGGTTATAATAACCTAAAACGGTAAGTTGGAAATATCTTAAGTTCTATCTATACTAATGGCTTTATAATTTCCACACTTATTTATCAATACAAAGTACATGATATTGCCAAGTTATATAACTGTGTCATCCATATTTCCCAGTTATTTCCCTTTTTTCACTTTGAAAATAGGGCCTTGTCTGGTTAACCTATTTCAGCAAGTTGGATTTATCTTAAATTTCTCCTAATTGCTTAATTTCTTTAATGATATCTTTCATATTTAGTAGGTGGATACCTTTGATGGTCCTCTAAATTTTTGTGGAGTAAGCGGTCTCTAGGGTCAAGGTCAAGGTCACTGGTTTAAAAAATAAATATAAACATTTTTGCTCATACAGCCTTTATTTTTTAGTTGATGTCTTAGTTTAATACAAACATGCCAAGGGAGGTCCTCCTTCTTTGGGTGTAGTAAGGGGTCATTTGGGTCAAGGTCAATGTTACCAATGTCAAGGTCACCAATGTTAAAAATAGATTTTTACATTTTTACAGGTGTATTGACCTTGTTCTATAGACAGATGTTATTTGTAATTGATAGAAACATAAACTTTGATGGAGTTAGTGGTCAGTTGGGTCAAGGTCACCGGTGCTAAAAATAGATTTTTACACATTTGCTCATACAGCCTTTATTAAGTGACAGATATATTTTATATTTGGTAGGAAGATAACTTGCATGGTATTCATCCTTTTGATTGGGGTAGGGATCAGTGGGTCAAGGTCACTTGTGCTAAAAATAGATTTTTACACTTTTGCCCATACAGCTTTTATTTATTGACAGATGTATTTCATATTTTGGTAAGAAAATAACTTACATGGTATTCTTCTTTTGGATAGAGTTGGGGGTCAGTTTGGTCAACGTCACCAGTGCTCAAAATAGATTTTTACACTTTTGCCCATACAGCCTTTATTTAATGACAGAATGTATTTCATATTTGGTAGGAAGATAACTTGCATGAATATTTTCAACTTCACAAGTCAGAGCAATGACTTGGCAACTTATATTTTTTCACAATTACAAAATGCCATGACTTTGTCAAGCTATATAACTTGTGTGGCAATTTTTCTGTCCATAACTGAGTGAATGGGTAAACATTTTTTGAAATATTGCTACTGACAAGAATCTGAGCAGTGGGGCATTTGTGTTTAACAAACACGTTCTTGTTTTCTTTTCTTTTTTCCTTTTTTCGTATTGCGTGTCACTTTACCTCATAACTGTTTTGCGGCCAAATTTCCGTTTCAAAGTGCGCGAAGCAAGAATGCAAACACAATAAAAGGGGTTTATGTTTGAGTACTAAATACTTTGCTTATGTTGTCCAGTTACAATATACTATGGCATAGTGAATTAATACAAATACGTTTAGGGGTTTGAACATTTTTTAAAAAGAGTTATGGAAATTGAAAGAAAGGTGGGTTGAGAGAGGGGAAATGTTTCATAATTGAAACACGTGTCCTATCTTACACGTTATCATCTTCACGGATTTCAGACACATTGACTCCAAAACCTTCTTCGGTGCATTCAGTTTTTTTATCATCAAAAAAGGAAAGGTGTTTCCCTACTAAGATTGTTTTATTATTATTATAATGTAATGACTCTTGTATATACGTCTACTACTGATTGGTAATTGTATGTGGGGATTTGATAGTATGTCATTCCGAGGAGGCTATCAAGTTTTGGACCATGTCATCAAAATAATTTCATTCGCTCAAAGACATTAAAGGAGATGCTTAAAAAAGCTATGTAGTTTCCTAAATATTCAACTTCAAACACATCCTTCTACTTTTAAGTCAGCAAAACATTTTGAAAAAAAGTCATATTCCAAAATAAATTTTAAGTATGATAAAACTGTTTTGTATTGCAAAGTCTTCTAAATTTGTTTTCTAATCCATGTTTCCTCTTCGTGTAGTAAATGTTTACTGTCATTGAATTATCTCTTGATAACTCAAATTATCTCCGCAAGTACAAGATGAAAGAAATATAATTTGAGAAAAGAAAAGAATTACTCAAAATGCTGATGTAGCAAATTATCACTTAATGATTGTCTGGAAATTAGGTCCCTTTTTGTAATGCTTTTAAAATGAGAAGGTTTTGACAATAATTCGATATGGCGCCAAATTATTTTTTAAGAGGACATTTAAAAACTCAAAGCTTTCTAAGAGCTTTATCTTGAATTTTTAACTAAAGTGGAACTTTTTTTGACATATTTTTAAAGCGAAATGCACGAAAACAGCACGTGCAAATCAGATTGCATAGTTGAAGTATACATAAAACTTGTTTGATTTCAAATTTCTGTTACACTTTTGGTGAGTGTTACGGGGTATCAAGTTTATAAACTTAGCTGTTCAAATAAAAAAGTTTTTTCGACATTTTTCAAAGGTCTCCTTTTGCTCAGTATACATTGATAATATTAATATTCTTCGTAGTTCAAATGATGATAGTGTTAAGATTTGTTAAATGAAGACCTACAAACACTTGGCAAATTCAGTAATTGTTGAAAACAAGTGCTTAAACAGTAACAGAAGTAAGTATTTCATTGCACTATATGTAAAATCATATTGAAACAAATTCTCTTTCAACAAAACACCTTTGGAACTGGAATATGCTAAATTGTTGTTTGTTTTGTTTTTTTCGCAACCTATTTGACCTTTTCATCATAATGGAAAAGCTCCATCACATACAATTTGCATTAAAATATTACATTATATTACTTCTATTTTCCTAAAACTGTTAACATATAAGTGAGAAGTACAAGTGCGCCTAGAGTGGAGTAATTTTCAATGAAGTGTTTCTGTAGAACTTAGAATCTCGAAATGAAAATAATGTGTGAATTTACTTAGCAAAAGTCTCTGTGCAGGGTAATGTTTGTTTTTTAACGTTTTGTTGAACACTCACAGATGTCAGTAATTAACCAACCTCAAAGGCAAACATTCTTCTAAGCTTAAATGTTTAACACTTTCATCGGAGACTTAAACATAAATTACACTTTCAAAAAATACTTTAGACATAAATTACGTTATACCTTCATTCATATCAAACTGACAATTATACATGTATAAAAATAAGAATAATGAAGCAAATGTAAAAACCCAAGAAAAAACACTAAAAGATATACAAAATATACAAAAAATTGTTATATCTTTACTGAAATACATAATAGTGCTGATAATATATAACTAAACTGTGTTCAAGAAACTCCATCATGTATAAGGAATTTAGTAACGTGATTGTTTTTTTATCCTTATATTGTAACATAAATTTCTAGTGATTTTGCTTTTCGTCATGTAAATTTCATGACAAACCTTTTTTAGTCTCGCAAGATTTTAAAATTATATTCGCATAAAATACCATATTATTACATAAAAATTGATGATCTATATGCGCACAAAAATACCACATTATAAGATCAAAAAAATTGATGTATACTTTAAGGAACATTATTCCACAGAAACGAGTAATTATTTTTTCTGCAGAATTTTACAGCGTTCAAATAAAAGTTTTACAACTTTTTTAGCTGCTTATCATTTGCAGAAAGTAGCACTGAATGTGATATTAGTTTTTATGAAAATACAAAGAAGTATTTTGACTTTCATAAAAAACTCTAAATAACTAGTTGTCACAAAAGCAACAAAAGATAGTTCAGGTAATTGGCAGATAAATAGCCTTTTGGGAAACTATAACAGGAAGTTTTTTGAAAAAAAAGCATCTCTTAAGCATTTAAGGGCCTTTAAAGTGTATATATCTACATATCTTTTGCCTGATGTTAACAGAATATTTGTTTGAAGATTGAAAGAAAAATATTGCTTGAGATATAGCTTTATACACTTTAACGTCAGACAGTGCAGTAAGGTCACGTCCACTCTCAAATAGAATGTCACAATTTGATTAAGTAATAAAAATTCTTATCAATAAAACTATGTGCATGGACGGTAAGATCAAACATTGTGTACTGCTACAGAATCAACTTGTAGACTTTCTGGTGCCCAGGATAATAAAATATTGATAACAGAAAACATTCGTATACATTCTATCAATTTCCGGATAAGACTTAATGGATTTTTAATCATCACGTTTTATTAGACAGTTAAAATGCGAAAAAGGAGGTTATCAAATGCTGGACTCCGTATTGTTAAATATTTTAACAAGGTCGTCGATAATATTTGTATTTTGACTTCCTGACATATTCAAATTAACCTGCATTAGTCAACGATTCTGGCACTATTTTAACCGATTGGGAAAAAAATGCATCACTTCGAAAAAAGTTCAGTCAAAAAAATCTACTAGCATACTTAATAAGTATCATTCAGTGAATTACTGAATTCATAATTTGTAGGTCACCTTTATTAAGGACTTGAATGGTGACATATCTCCAGGGTCTGTACTCTCAGTGCATGAAGGGCTGATGGACACTCATTAAGCCTAGAGTACGTTCATACCTTGCAACAGTTCGAGTGTTGTGAGGAATACAACTATCGATAGCATTAATTCGAACATGATATTTTTCTCTTACCATTTTTTCTAGGGCATTAGCTTCCAAAAAAGGGCTAAGAATCCGGCGCAGCTTCTATCTTTTAAACATTTTAACCCTTACCTTGCTAAATATATGGGCGTGTGCGTCTTTCCATCTGGCAAAAACATCATTTTTAGGTCAAAACTTCAAAATATGTGGCAGCTGAAAAACGCATTGTGCAGATCACGGTTAGACAACACGGAATTACCGGCTTATCTTGTCCTGCTCTTGTCGCAAAAGTATGATCTGTTGCCGAAGTAGGCTAAAGGTTATACAACTTAAACTCTTGTGGCTGACTGGTTTCCTTTAAGGGTTGAGACATTAGAATTGTAGCCACCGTTTATCCCTGCGTGATCGTAAGAGGCGACTAAATGGGTTTGAATTATTGGAGTCTTTGCATCTTTTAGCTCTAGCAGGTGGGGTGGTTTAGACCGCTGGTGCTGCTCTCTAAGTTGGTTACACATGGAGTTACACAAAATCATCTTTTCCATTCCGGCGCCATATGGCCTAGAATGCTGGGTGCGCTATAAAACTAAACAAACAAAATAAAGTGAAAACAATAAAATGATACAATCGTATATAGTTTCATTACGTTGTGTATGATACATGTTAGTGAATATTTACTGAAATATTATAATTGTCTCTTGAAATAAATTAGTTAGGTTCAAACACAACATGAACAAACGTTAACAAATTTACTTATTAATAAATTGATGTTAAAAAGCGAGATGCTTTGTAAACAAATGAAAAGTGGTCGTAAATAATATACTACCAAATTAATTGTCTATTTAAAACCCTAGTTCAAACAGAACACATAACAATGTTTATTATTATTAAAGAGGAGAAACTGTTTGATACTTAGCCCACACATTTTCATGCAAATTGGTCACAGACAACTTCAAAGTTATTTCTAGACTCCACATTTCATACAAGAATGTCTCTCTGTTTGTCTTTAGATGTGTCGCGAATAGTTTCTTTTAAATGATTAATGAAAAATATTATTAAATATTTTCTATAATGAACAAGGTGCAAAATGACAATTATATTTCATCCGTGAATATAACAATTTAATAGATAACAAAATATTTCTAGTTTAAGACATATATAGATATTTGTTTCCTGTTTTATTCAAGGTTTTAAACAAATAATTAGATTTAATTAATTTAAAAGTTTGTTGATCACAAACATAATATCATAATGAGATAGCAATAACATTAAATAAGTATAAATATGACACCCTTATATTTATGTAACAGGCACGCTTAAGGGAAAGACGGGCGTACATGTTTTTGAATTATATTAATATGATTTATCTGACACTGACATTTTATCGAGTTTTCGTTTCGACTATTCGAAGAACTGGGGAGCTATTGTAATCACACAGGCGACGTTGTCGATGGAACATTTTGGGTTAGTTTTTGCATGCAAGTCGGTATCTCTAAAACTACTGAAAACTTCACACACATATTTTGAAGCATCATAGGAGGTCATTGTCCAAGGCCAAACTACCTCACATGTATTTTGACAGAATTATGGTCCTTTTGAAATTAGAAAATTCTACATTATCAGGGTTTTTGTTTAACTATCAAGCACTGAGAATAGTCGAGCGCGCTGTCTTAACGACAGCTCTTGTTTTGATGAGATGCACATAGAAAGGCAGCAAAAGGCTTTTAAATAATAACAAAGGTAGATGAAACGTTTGTTGCTATTTCATATTGAATATATAAAAAGTAGTCCAAATTTTTATTTCAAGTTATGATCAACTAAATAATGTTTTAGCCGGTGCTAGGGGAGCATGGGCAGTAACATGCACTTTTTATTACCGTCCATAAACATGCTCTATCAAACCGAGCCATTTTTAATTTTGTCATACCGGGCGTTCTTTAGGGAATCTACTCGCGGTAACTAATTTTAAACAATCGGTTACCAATCAGTTATCGTTATAGTTATTGTATAGTCGCGTGCTGTACAATGGCATGTTTAGAATGACGTAATTTTACCGTTATGAATGAAGTTGTAATTTCATACGCTGTTTTAAGAAAATAGTTACAGGTGTAATGACATAAATTTCCATGGCAAATTGTTTTATTAAGGTAAAGAGTTTAAAATATAATGGAATATGGCATAATATGTAAGAAAAAAATTCTAACATATGTTTGCCATTCGGATCGAAATATCCGTCCCCTCGGGAATCCGCCCATATCCGCAACATATGACAGATATTATTATTCTGATCAGTTTCAAAACATTTTTCAAACATGGTTCATCATTAACTCTGCTATCTCCCCTGTAACAGTTGAGTTTAAGATATTACTCTGTAACTAGCACCAATTTTACCTATTTCTCTTTGATGAAAATACTTGTAGCTGATAAAAATTGACACCTCCGAATTATCAAAAGTATTGATTTATAACATACATTTAAGTGGCTGTATTAAAATATTTAGGCAATGAATATGACATAATCGTAGTTTGGGAGTTCTATGCGCACCCACCGAATGAATTCATTGTATAAAGGAAACTCCGCCCCCATATATTTGGGAGATAGGGTACAAATGCCAAGTGTTTCATTAAATTGCGCCCATTTAGTGCCTAATTTGATACTGGAAATGTTCTATTTTTGAAATAAGTACAAGTAAAATTGTACTATAAAACGCCCCTGTTTTAGTTTAATTAACTTAAAAGGACGATTATTTGAAAAATCTAATCCTTGATATACTATATTGCATTGATAAGAAGATAGATATAGATTGATAACAATCAAGATTAAACAGATGAAAAGAGATGATGTATCATTACTATCCAACTTCAAACAACTCTGATTTTACATACATTCTGTAAATCATTCATAAATACATTAATTCAATTTAATCTTAATGTATACTGGAATTATTTTAAATATCGATACCTCGTAAACTAATTCCGATCCCATTTTCTCTGATTAGATAATAAATCATCTTTGATTACTAAATAATTTTTAAGTAAAAGATGAAAGAACGAAATTATTGTTGCAGACAAATGTAAAGAAATACTTACGAAGCAAATTCTAAATCTGTATATGTGAGTGAGAATGATTGATAGGTCTAAATTGAAATACAATTTTTTTTTCTTCAAAAATGCAAGACAGATATCTGTCTAGAAATAAAGAGATAATAAAAGTAAGTAATTATAGATTGAAACCTTAATCCTAAAGAGATACTAAAACCAGTATACTGTAAATAACAGGAGAATGTATAAGCATATTAAAAATTCTTTGAATCTTTTGCTGGAACATTGAGTTGTAATTTATTAATCCCCTTCAGCGTACCGCGGAGGGGTTTATTTGAAAGACCTTTGTCTGTCTGTCTGTCTGTCGGTCCGTCCGTAACATGTTCGTGTTTTTTTTTGTCTCTTTAACTTTTAAAGTGTAAAGAATTTTTAATAACTCGGCACAAATGTTAAGCAAAGGAGAACGATGTGCAGTGCGCAAAACTATGCCGCTATCAAAAGGTCATTGTTACATTAAAAGGTCAAATATGCAAAGTATTTTTTGTCCACTTCTTACCTTTTTAACTTTTGAAAAAAAATAATGTACAAAGCGCAAAATCAGATCGCTATTCCACGTCAAAGTATCTCTTAAAGATAAAAGATAAACAGTCCACATTTTGTGTCCGCTCCATAACCTTAAGACCATTCTTTCAATTAGTAGGAACAAATGATCACCATAAATGATTATGAGATGTTGCGCATAGCTCAAAAACAAGGTTGGAAGAAGTCACACTTAAAGGTCCGTTAAAGGTCAATATTGAACAGCGGCAGCGGATATAGCCGTCCTTCAGACTGCCTTGTTTAAAAAGTATAAACTTTAGAGAAATGAAGGTTAAAAAGAATTAATCGTATGATATTTAAAAAATAGTGATTTTAAGATATTTGCATGTGTTTTTATTATTTTTTTAACCATGTTTGTTGTTCTAATTGACATTAGTATACATTTATAAATATGTAAGAACATATATTATGATATTCTATACTTATAAGTTTGTTATTATGGGTTAAACAGCAACTGAAATGTTTTTCTTAGATCACTTGATCAAATAGAATTATATTGTTTACAAATTACATTTACGTTTCAAACAAACGACAAAAAGCTTTTTTTCGTTTGTTAACTTCTAGTAGCGCTGTATAAATGTCATTGCGACCAAACCGAAATCTGAAAGCATTTCAAAGTAGTTATCAGTATTGAAAGAGCATGTCTGACCTTCAAATAGCGCAATAAATAGTTCCACAATGTTACACAGACAATTACTTTAATGTCGTTTTACTATTATAACGACATTTTAATGACAGTTTTACAGAGGCAGACGATATTAAAGCAGGACAAATCTTTGTTTACTTGGTGGAATCGTGGGTTATTTTATCTGTCTGAGACATTTTCGATTGTTAATATGACTAGACACTTGAAATTTGACTAGGCAAAAAACTGAAACTTTTAACTATATGAAGATTACATAAGTTAAATAGATATAAATTGTGCAATAGTTAACTAAACGTGCACGACCAGTTACAGAACCTTCAAAACATTTGATTTTATGAATTTAATAATTTTTGGATTTATAGTTTGAAATAAAAATTTTACTACTTTTCTTTAAAGATAATAATTATTTTTAATATTATTTTCTAAAAGGAGCAGTAATGTAATTAAATATATCATGACATTAATTAAGTTTTTGTAATTGAAAATACACCGTTTCATGTTTTATTTAAAACATAAGTACACTTTTTAATATTTTATGTAAATTTTATTGCATGAATATCCGATATTGATATAGATTTCTTAGAATTATAGATAGGGCATCTATTATTTCTAGAATGAAAATTATACAATAATCTTAATGTTATAATAGTTGTTTTTAAAATGAAATGATCAATTAACTACTTCAATGGCGATTAAAGATCCTGTAACTCACTTTTTAAGATTTTATATCATTAATATAATGCTCAAATGAAAATCTATCATTATTGTAAGTTCCAAAAAGCATTATTTTTAAAGATATTACCGAATTTACATTTCATGGAAATTGTTTTAGAAGCATAATTATATACATGTACATATAAAAAAATTCACTTCAGTATGGTTACAGCCTTAATTACAACATACAGGATCTTTAACAGGTATTCAAAATATAAAGAATTATTATATATTTTCTTACAACCTTTTAACCATTTCTTCATTCTAATAGTAAAGCTGTTTTTGTTAAAAAAACAAAGCGCTTTCTTTGTTTGCTCTCCTGTCTTTCTTATCTTTTTATGTTTCTTGTGAACCTGATGTATTTAGTCAAGCTGAGATACAAGTTCAGAGATCTGTTTGTGGATTAAATATGCATATACCAATTGAAATACAAATTGAAGCTAAATTTTGAAAAATGAGACTGTAGTATATTTTAATTAATGGATATAAATGATTCATTGTAGAACAATTTTCATCCCTAACACCGTTTAGCTGTTTAAGAGATTGTCATCTATTTGTCTATTTGTTTATGTATGTGCCTTACCGAGCCAAAATATCTTTAGTTTTAATGTTTCTTGCACATATAATGCTGACTATTGTACATGTTCAATGTATTAAATCAATCATTTTTTATATATTATTACGATTACAAGTAGCTAGGAAGCGATAAATATTTCATTTTGAAATCTCTTAGTTATAAATGCATATCATTTTACCGTATGTTCAGTTTTAGTTCTGTGTTTGAACATAATTGCGCTCTGTTAGCAAACATGATCTCGTTTTATCTTAATGGACATATTTGCTGAACATTCAAAATAGTATCAATTTAACGTGTATATCTAATAATTTAGTACCTATTATAACAAATTGGAATTGTCAAATCTTATTTATACAATAGTGTAAACCGATATTTAAAATTTTGCTTTTGTTGTCAACAAGTACTAAATTATTAGATATACACGTTAACGCTTTTGTATCAAAATTCAATTCAAAATTGCTCGGAAACAGTGTTGAAAAGGTGTTGGAGACTAAGTAACGATCTAGTCGGTGCTAGGGGGCGTGAGGAATGTTGCACTTTTTCATTATTCCTCATGTACAGACTTAATCCAACCGAGTCTGTAGTTTTCATGTAATTTTATTGTAACGGTTATTAATGCTTCCGAGGGATAACTCTTCTTACAGCTGTAAAAAGTTACCCCGTGATTATAATTTTTACAAATTACATCAATCGTAGCAGTTATTTATTACCTTGTAATTATATGAAAGGAATTAAATAGACGCAATGAACTGTAATTCAATTTAATGTAAACATATATATGTATGTAAAAGAACCAAAAAGTTTGCAAACATTTTTGAACGGAAAAAAAAACATCGGCAAAATTTTTAAAAAAAATGTGTTTAATCCAGAAATATAATATCCTATTAAACTTGCAAATATTTTAGTTCCTAGGGTTTTATCAGTCTATACTATTAAAAAGGTCTATTTCACAGCTTGTTAAACAAACATATCAGACCTAACTAAATGGGTTTTAGGAACATTTAAACAAATATCAATGTAATATCATCTCCAAACAAATTGTTAGTGTCAGCATTTATCTGCATTATGGCATAAACAGGTGTTAACAAAACACATTTGAACACTGAAACAGTCGTCTGTACACTTTTATTGGTGTTATCTTGTCGTATAGAATGTTGAAGGATTGAAATGTTCTGTATTAATCAATGCACAGATTGCGCTAACAATAATATGTCCCAAAATGTTGTGTTGTCATTAGAGAAGCTGGAGAAAAAAAAACTCATACAAATGCAGTATCACATCAATTTAACATAGTTAATACCCTGATTTTCACATTTTTTCGCTTAAAGAAATTATTATTAAAGAAAAGAACGAATTGAGTCAAATTGAATGATCTGAAATTTTGCAAGCAAGTTACATGTTTTAAGCCAGACCCACATCAAATAATATACAAAAAAGAGACAAAAATATATTCGGATCGGTCAATTAAAAAGCTAAATGGAGTCTCTTTTTAATGACCTTCTTTAACAGCAGTAAATGTATGAGTACAAAAAATCTTAAAATAATTTCTTATTTTTAAGACAGTTGTATTCATTGTATTCCACATGGAACTACAACCATCTCATGAGTCATTCATAATATTTTTGTCTCTATTTGACATTGTTTCATGACCATAAGTTCATCTTTATCTCATAATATACTACAGCCGTTACATGTAAATATATCATTTATCATGGTCAGCCAAACTGATTTATCAGCAAAACTATTGACAGCAACAACGCAACATTAGTACACAAATATCAACACATTAATTAATCATACTGACACAGAAAGAATGACATTGGAGCATTATATCATAAAATATTCATTAAATTAGAAATACAATATTGCTTATCTAAACAGTAGTTCATTATTAACTTTCCTTTTACATAACACTAGAATCGAAAGTTCGTCGCTAAAACTAATTTCAGAAACTACTAAATTAATGTAAAACTATTTTTTTATCCATTATTAAAGCTATAGAAAATTATATGAAAAACAAAAGCATTCACATACGCTTTTTCGTGCTAATATTTTGAAATGATAAAAGAAGATTCTATCAACATTTGTTCAATACGCGCAAATATTTTATCTGACTGAAAATATATTAAAATATTTAACATATTATTATACAGTTTCTATGTGATATCAAACTGAACAAATTGATAATGTCAAGCTTTATCCATACATTTAAAGTGTTTTCACGAAGAAAATTGGTTCGTGTTTTATTGTTAGGTGATATAAATTTTCAATTAGTTTTTGCGATCAATCGATTAAAAAATTAAAAATGTGCAAAAGCTATTTAATATTATCTTTCAAATGAGTTGCAATTGATCATTTTGCGAGTAATATACTAAAAAGGCTCACAATGTAACACTTTCACTAATGGATAATGTCTGTCGGATTGATAATGGGACAGATATACAATATCTTCGTTTTAAATGTCATTAAAAGTTAAGTAAAAGTACAAAATAAGAATATTACATCATTAACTAAATCTATGTCATTTTCAATTTCGGTAACATCAAGATGGCAACATAATATTAGTGATTAATTTAGAGTCCGGTCAAACTGCAAGTTATTACAAGCTGGCTTGGTCAAAAGCTTACGCCATTTTGTCCTTGCATGTTGAGGCTTAAACAAAGTGTTTACAAGGTAGATGGTACATATTCCTCGGACCATACACTTATTTTGCTGATGCAAAATACTTCGATCAGCATTCAAAATCTCGGAAAGATACTTCTCTTTTAGATTTGATTTAAGATTTGGATATCAAATAAATCAAATCGTTCAGAAATCCAATCACTAATGTGCACGTTGCATCGAACAGAAAACGCGTAATTATAGGTCATGCTTATGAAAGTGGCTGGGAAAACATGATTATATTATTGATATTGCTCAAAAAATTCTAAAAATGAATGTCAGGTGTTACAACTAGCTAATAATGTGTCTTTCAAACTTCTCTGCAACATTGATTTTCTTTCTATTGGAGATTAAACGTCTTCATCGAGACAGGTTTTAAATAACAGTCATTATGTGCTGTTTAGGTTTGATGATATAAGAAACTTTACTCCGTCGATAAAACGTTAATGATTGGCCAAACCAAATGTCTTTTGCATTCAATGTTTAGATTTCAAATCCGTGCTCTTTTTATACTAATTCAAAACATATTTTCTTCGATTGTAAAGTACAAAATGGTGGCATGACCGAGAGGTTGACGCGTGGGACAAGTAAACTAATGATCTGTAGCCAAGTTGGTTCAGATCCCATTAGGATCCTAAAGCAAGAATTCTTACTCTCATTGCTCAGTACTGGTTGGTTCTAGAGTGTGTATGTAAGCTCATACCTTGTCAAACAAACATTTCTAAACTATTTAACTAAGCAAAAAAATGACATAATTCAATCATTGTTGTATATTATGGTAAACAAGTTTCGAGAATATAGCAATTTCATTAACACAAACTGTCAGATATCATTACAAACTAACAGTTTTTAGATTGTCCAAAAAAGAAATATATCCTCTAAGTCAGAAGATAATTATAAGCTTAAAATTATTGTAAGAACTTTATCCTCGTTCAAAGATTGGTTTTTTTTTTCTCAATTTTACAATCTTTTAAAGTTACATGTATCTGATGTTTTATGCCTAATGTGCTTTTCAGGGTTTTTTCCCCCTTTTTTAATGTTTATTACAAACATCTTCTGGTTTTGATATGTAAACAAACATTTTGGAAATGTTCATTAATCCTTTAGCAGTTTTCGGCATTTATTATGACTAGTTAGTAAGTAAAATAAGCATTTGTCTAGTTTGCTCGCCCATGCATTTTGACATTTATTGGATCAAAATCGGGTACTTTTTATTTGTGTTTTATTCGCTTTGAACCATCTGAATGATTAGTTAATCCAAATTCGTCATGCAACAACACTTCAAGAACATCTCAGGGCGCGTTTGTCCATAAAACATTATGGCCTACATGTACAATAATATGTAGAAAGACAAAATCCTTTGAGGAAGAAATTTTCGATGCATTTCAACATCTTTCATTGTAGCTTGATGCTTTATTATTTACTTCTTTATCATTTGCAAATATCCACTAACTATCAAATTTTAGGAATTCCACAAAACTATCTGCTCTGCATTTGAAAAAAAAATGTCTTTCATATCATAACTATATTCTGATAGTCCACTTTTACTGCGAGTTAAATCATTTAATTTGTAGAGCAAGAGATAACACAGATTAAACCATCTGAAAATAGATTTAAAAGATAAACAAGTGATAAAAATTGACAACAAAATGCTCTTAAAGCGGTATAAAAAGATAAAGATTTAATTAAGTGTGCAATCTTTATCAAACATTTATTGTGCATACAACATTCATTTTGTTTCTAATGGTATGTTTTTTTTTTTTTCAAAAAAGAAGCAACTAGTGTAGGTAATGATGAACCATGATATTCGGATAAAAACCGAGTTATCTGATCTAGGAAAAAAATACAGAAATTATGAAGGCAATGTACCATCCCAGTTTTGTGATATTTCACAAGTTTAAAAAGATTGTTTGTTCACACAAGTTAACGCTTGAAGTTCTAACTTACATACTTTTCCACAGAGTTCTCGCAAAGTATTCAGTTTATATAATTCAAAATTATTTATTAACAGTTTATAATAATTTGTTACGTGCGCTTTCAAGTGATAACGAAGTCAACTAACAACATTCGGTTTTAATATGTTAACAACTGTTAACTACCAGAATATGAACCTTGTACAAATTTCCTGTCATTTCAAGCGTGTCTTTAAATGATAGTAGTTATCACCAAGGGCGACAAATCTTCAGACCTTATTTCAATTACGCACATGGTGGCCGCATGGTACTTGTGACGTCATTATGAATTTCGTCATAGCGTAGCCAAAAGCTGAGAACGGGATTCTTTTTCGTTTGGACATAGAAGAGAAAGGTTGGAGAAAAATATCTTATTTCTATTTGTATTAAATTTCTCGAAAAAAGAAGCTAAATTTACTTTCTTTAGATAAAAAGTTTTGTGCTTTGTCAGGAAAAAAATATAGTTCATCAGATTTAGCTGGAATGTAAGATCTACATTAGAAATAAAGAAATTTGGCCTCGTGCTTAGCAATGGAGGTAGATCTAAATGAATGTTGACTGAAAAAATAGACACGCTTTTATAAAAACCTAATAAATGGATGTAAGTATATAAAGAAATATTTAGCTGGACAAACAATTTGAGATTATTCCAGCTTGTCTAATGTAGTCTATAGGTCAAAGAAAGTTAAAGTGATGCTGAACGCCCATTCTCAATAAAATAAAGCATTTGAGGTTGAAAAATATTAAAAATTTGATGTTGTCATTGTGTCACTTTTTTATCGCTGAGAAAAAAGTTTAGGGTATTTTGCAAGTTTGCCAGAAATATTTTGAACAAGAAACTATGATATAACGGGATGGCATTTATTTCGGTAATGACACTGTATTTCTTCGGTAACGTAGATTTCAGATCTAATAATGTAACATATTGGCTGCATATTAACAACAAATGTCTTTAAAATATATCAAAATCTGTAAATTCTCTATCTAGAGGGACTTTCTAACCCAGGAAAAGTCAAGGAAGTTGGGTACCTTGCTAATTTCAATTAATTTCTTCAAAGTTAAATATTCGTAGAAAGCAAAAATAGTCAATTTTGGAAATGATTATTTTATGTCTTCATTCAAAGGATATCATATATATCATATATAATATATGAGAGGTCGAATGCATACACAAATGTTGTATTAGCAATTTTTTTCAAAACATTCAACTTTTAACTTTCTTAATATTTGGAAAATTTATTGCTAAGCAGTTCTATATTTATCCCTATATAGGATGTCACGTATGTTTCATTTTATTCAAATGCAAGTTAAGGTTGAGAAAACAATTTTATTTTTTGTAAAATAATGTATATTTATGGATATTATTTTAACATTATTATATATAGAATGAAATACGGCCAGTAAGCTCTTTGCAGAAACGAATTAGTTGTTGCTGAGAACATCAATATCTTGTAAAATATTTTTAACCTTTCTGCTGGTACATCAACATATTATTAACATATCTTTCCTTTGTAAAAACAATTTTGTATCTTCTTACATCTAATACAAGATAACCGTTACTAACGGGCATGATTATCCCAACTTTATCTTTAATTTTCAAAAATTGTTGAATTGTAAGTTGGAGTAACGTATGTTTCACACTCGCTTATTTATGAACTTAATCACGGAATTGAAACTTACATGTAAAATCAACTGTTTTATTTAGGAATCAAATGCACATCATTCTATTGTCATAAAAATGCGATTTTATGTTCTTATATATGCATGTGTAAACAATATAAAGTCTGTTTGATAAAAGTAACGTTCGTTTCACTGTGGTTACTTAAACAAGTTAAAACTCCACCAAAGTTATCAAAATTTACTTACTAATGTCAAATAGAAGTTAATGTTGCTGTTATACGTGCTTTCTGGCTTCAATTTCCCTTTTTATAAACTTACTTTAAAAAGTTGATAACGTTTGTTTCTGTAAGTTTAACGTATGTTTCATGTTTACATTGAAAGTGGGTTAAAAAATGACGCAAGACCGTTTAACCCGCCATAATTTGCGGTTAATATATCAGAGTTACACACATGTTAATTTTCTTTCTTGTTTGGATTCTTCTTTAAATGGCTTGGCTCTTAAATAATGGTAACGTATGTTTCTTTTTAAAATGCTGTTGAAAAAGATTTGAATAAAAAATGAAAATTTCCAAAAATATAATGATATTTGAGAGGCTGCAAGCTTATTTTACTTATAATTATATATATGCTGTATTATTAAGCATGCATCGATTCAATTATGTAATTTCGGTTCCACTTATTATTGTTTAAGGTTTGTCACTATTTATTTATATGCATTTGGCGACATTTGATCATCAATTATATCAATGAGATTTTAACGGTCAAATATAATTTTTACCAATAATCAAAGTTCATATACACACATCAATGACTAATTGCACATGTTTCGTTTATTCTGGAACTTAAATTTCTGAGACACAATTTCAAAGTTGAAAATTCTAGGTGGCGACAGTAACGTATGTTACATTTTAGGGCATTAATGGTACTTGTAAAAGAAAAATAACAGATAGAAATGTAAAACTGAGAGTGTCCCTATTAGACAAAGTGGCAGCCACCTTTCTAACGACATGTTGACCTCAAGAAAAACCTTCGTATAAGAGCTACCCAGTGGAACATCAAATGCTGTGTTTTATTGAGAATGGGCGTGAAGCAGGTTTGCTGGTAGGGTTTTCGGACCTGGTAATTTTCAGCCCGTATGTTATCGCATTGGCAATTAGTATTACGAAAAGGCGCATAAAATTTTTTATAGCTGAAAACATTTATACAGTACTGAAGTTTATACAAAATAGATTCAGACTTGCCTAAACCAAATACGATATAGTTCTATGATGAATTTGCTGTTTTTTGGTGTAAATTTACAGTCTATCTTTTTATTTTTCATATATCATTCTGAATGGTTTGCATTTGACTGAAAAATGCCACGGAAAAGAGCACTATTGGCGACTCAAGTCAACCAGAAAAGGGCAAAACGTATTAGATCTAATAGTAATACAGCAGGTATACAGCAGAATTCTTTCGGTGTACAGTGCTCTATGGTCACAGAGGGTCCTCTAAATAGCACTATACAAAATCAGACATTGCCATCGGAAACAAATCCAGTCACCAGTCAGAACATATCTTGTTCTACAGAACAACAACATGGAACATGTAGTTCATTCTCGGGTGGTCCTTCATTCACAGGTGTTGATAACCAGGGTATAACACCCAATGTGCACTGTATCACATCTCCTTATTTGGGCACATCTACAAGGGACTATGGATACCAATATAACCTTGGTTATGATCAAAATATTGGCACAACTCAGTACCTGGACACAACAGGTTATTATCATCCACAACCTCAGACACAGACAACACATGTTAATTATGGTCCAGTATGCCAAGATGGAATTTACACCTATCCCCAGGCTCAGATAGCACCTACATATTGTCCAGGTGGTAATCCAATACAACAACATACCTTGTGGCAACCACAGGCTCAGACCGCATCAGCTGACCAGACTGCTATATCGGGTAATAGTTTTAATAATAATTCAATAAGTAATACTAACTCACCTTTCAATTCTGTTTGTAATGATTTGTCACTTCACATTCCCAAAAAGCTTAAAGAACAAATATGGCAGGGGGAATTCATTGATTTATCTATTCTCTTGCAAAAAGAAGAAGATGGACAACAATCCATTAAATTAGTAAATGGCGAGTTGGTGATATCTAATGCCATTAAGAAAAATACAGGTTTAAATATCGAAAGGTGGACTGATGCCTTTTTGATTTATATACATATTATGGTTACAAAAAGTCCATTATTAGCTAAACATTTATTGCAGTACTTAAATACAATACGTTTAGCTGCTAAAAGGAACCCATCTGGTTGGGCACAATATGATAAAATGTTTAGAAGAAATATTGCGCAACACCCGGGACGCCTTGGTCAGTAATTGATGCTGAGCTTTGGCTCATTACAATGACAGCAAATCATAATGCTTTTGTACCACAGTATACCCAAAATATATGTTTTGATTACAATACAAAAGGCTTTTTTAACAAACCAGGTTGTTTTTATCAGCACAAGTGTAAAAAATGCAGTGGCAATCATCCTTC
Source organism: Ruditapes philippinarum (assembly GCF_026571515.1). Classification (NCBI taxonomy): domain Eukaryota; kingdom Metazoa; phylum Mollusca; class Bivalvia; order Venerida; family Veneridae; genus Ruditapes; species Ruditapes philippinarum. The sequence goes on along the minus strand of NW_026865792.1, from coordinate 18,043 downwards.
GTATGTATGTCGTGCACCCTCCATTCGACCAGACCTGGGTCGGGGTTCAACCAGTATGACAAATTCTTTCAGACCAAGATTATTCGGACCGGAGATCCAGCCAAGATTCCAACGTAATCAAAAACCTTTTGGTATTAGGTCAAACACCAATAGACACGAGCTCCCTAAGTAAATGGCTCAGTAAATATGATAAAGAAAAAGCATGCTTTATTATTACTATTTCGAAATACTTAAAAGTTTAACCCAAATGTTTCTTTATTAGGAATAAATAACACACATGTGTGGATTATTGGTTCATCTATTATAAGGGATGCCTTCTATCATGCCAAACAAAGGTATGGGAAGGACCTCGATCTAGAAAATACAACTATTACCTGGAAATTTAAGTCTGGTTTGCTAACTGAAGGCCTACTTCATGAGTTTAATACAATGTTGAATTGTAATAAATTACCGTTTGCCATAATTATACATTGTGGAGGCAATAATATTGGGAAAACCCCTTTAGACTATTGTAAATGGCTACTTACAAATAATTTTGCCACTGTATTATCTAGTATTCCTGGAGTACGTCTTGTCTGGTCCGGGGTTCTTCCAAGATTATATTATAGAGGAGAAAATAACCACAAAAAGTTGGATAAGGCTAAAAAAAGATTAAATAGTTCTTTGGCTAAATTATGTATTACAAACGGTGGTGGATATATTAGGTATCCAGATATTCAAGAGTCTCAGGAATTCTTTAGAGATAATGTTCATTTATTTGCTAAGGGTCTTGACATTATGGTTGACACTCAGGAATGGGATTTACAATATCATCTTTACAGGCATTAACTGTTTTCCGTAGCATATTTAAATCCGGCTGACAGTGACAGTTTCCGAATCATCACCCCCATACGGTTAGTTTCTTATGGCGGGGCTTGCTCTTTGTTGGCTACTTTCCAGCCAAATGAGCTGCGCCTTTGGCTTAATGTCGATTCGTACTGTCACTTATAACATTACATTATATTTATGTATAACACATTTCATATATAGTAAGATACAATTGCAGGGTAAATATTAAGCTTTATCATCATTGATGAATTTTAAATACATTTATGCAGTGTAATTTTAATTACTTCCGATATTCCGGTGTTCTGCATCCGATTTTCCGGAGTAATATTACAAGCTGCCGATAGTCCGGAGCCAGTTCTTCTCCCGATTTTCCGGAGTAATGTGATCGCCATATAGCCTTTCTTATAAGGAAGCGCGATTCACATATTATGTTTAGCTCACGATGTTCCGGAGCTACTCTACTGTCTAAACGTACTTCCGATTGATCCGGAGTTACTACTTTACGACTACACTGCAGTTTCTAAAATCTATTATAGTGATTCTGTTTAATTAGATACAGTTTGAAAATATAACTGAAACGCCCACAATTACAAGAAACCTTTCGATCATACATGTACTGCTTTTATGTGACCTGATTGCAAATAAAAGTTGTTGTTGTTGCTGTTGTTGTTACTGCTGCTGCTGTTGTTGTAGATGTGATGATCATATGAAACACATCCTGATCTGTTATGTTCCAAAATATGTACAACTTTTAAAGAGGAGCTTTAACTGTCTAAAGTTATGTCTATACTGTGAGGGCACCATTTCTTATAATATAGTTAAAATTCGTATACATGTTATAATTGAACTATCATTATTATAAAATTATATACATGTACGATACAAACAATAAAAGTTATGTAAGTAATGAACAGCAAGAAGAAACCCAACTGATCCTTTACACTTTGCAGAATGCATACAACGTAACTGATTTATGAGGGACCTAAACGGAACAACGTCGCCATCTGTACTGGTAGGAGCTTTGATAAAAAAGATCAAAAGCATCGGTTACCCGAATCAAAATTATGGTTAAAAGAACAGTTTTAGAAAACTGAACATATTTAACGCATTTGAAGATTTATATTTGTCTATCATGCACAACGAAAATGGAAAGCAATAAATTGTCAGTACAATTTCTTTAACAATTATCCTGAACGACGCCGTTCTAAAGTTATCGTATCGTTTGATAAAGGATACAAATTGTCTATTGTTAATAAATCACAAAGATTGGTATATTATATATAGTACGCAAAAGGATCAGTTTCGCCTTGGCGGAAACCTATACATATTAAGTTAACAGAGTTTGCGCTCTCAGTTATTTACATTATTGCTTGCTATCATAGACTGGTGCCACCTTTATAAAAATCGCTCACAAATTACATTAAACCATGGTGCCGCAACAAGACATAAATATTATAATGTGTTAAGTTGTTATACCAAAAACATTCTTTAAATAAAGCCAAAAACAACAAAATTTGAAATATTGCATTGTCTGTTTCGTTAAGCATAAATGATTCTCACTTTGTAAGACAATTTAAGCTGTTACTCAAGAAATATAGAAGTTAACCATTTTATGTTTACATTATTAATTCCGGTATTACGGGGTGGAGGAACGACAGTTTGCACTCAATATCACTTCTGTACATAAACACGCTAACTCAACGACTCTACATTTTTAATTTTGTTGTTTTATGCGTTGTTAAATGTTATTATTTTTCTATTGCAAGTTGCAGTACAGCACTGTATCTTTCTTCGCCCAATGACAAAAAGTTATTGAATAAAGGTATCTCTTACCATTTGGCACTCCACTATAGCTGTGATCAATAATCAAAGAAACAAAAACAGCATTTTACTACACTGAAAAATAGTTTCAAGAAAAGCATAAAAGAATGTACTACCACTCGAAATCAAAGCAAATCGGTATTATTTTTAACTTCACTATTTTTATTACATCAAGTTATTTATGTTCTGTTTTCTCGGATTATGTAATTTAGATTTATTTCTAACGCACTATCTATCTTAATATGCTGTAACGCTTAAATCAAACTGTGTTTCCGTAGCAGATGTTTCAAAACAAACGCTCTGTGAATCTACCCATTGACATACAAATTGGATGGAAAAACGTGATAAATTTGTCTTTGATAGCTAAAATTTAATGGGAAAATATGATGCATTGCAAGTTGTCGAACTAGCTTGCAATTCTCTAAATAAAAAAGCTTGTCGGTAAAACCTCTGTATCTGTTCGTAAATGAAAAATTGGCATTAACATAATAATTGTTTAAAAAAGACACCCTCTTTAAACGGTTAGAAAATATCACCGACAAATCTTGTCTTTGTACACATCTGCGGATGTTGCTAAATATCCAATTTTACCATTTTCGTGTTGAAATATTGGATTCTGTTTTGGCCGGTTCTAGGGGATGATAACGGTAACTTTGTTTTTCCAGTTCCGTTTATGAACAGGCTCAATCAAACCGAGGCTGGAACCTTTTTCATTTCGTCGTTTTGGGTGTTCTTTAGGATTCCATTTTCCTATATTTTGTAGCAATTATTCGAATGTGTATGTATTGTTTTGTCACAAATCAATCAGCTATTGACAAAATTGCTCTTTTTTCTTTGTCGCATATGATTTAAATAATATTTAACGATTAAATAGATGAAATATAGAATATGTAACATATTGAATGAATGGATTATAAAATTAAATAATCATGATATAATAAGATATAACAAAAATAGATGAAATAAATGAGAAAATGAATGTAAAAGTATAATTTTATTTACAAGACGATAACTACACGAACAAACCTCATGATAATGTAAATAAATTATCACATATTTCTCCAACGATATCATCAAATACACTTTGTTTTCTGAAATGTAACTCTTGTACATGTATTAATTTTGTTGCAAGCAATATACATATTATAACAATTCAAAAGAACAGTTTGAAAATGGATAGTAAAAAGTGCTTGATAGTGCCTCCCAATCCCCTAGTTTTATAGGATGAATGAGCCAAAGTGTCTGCGAACATTTATAAGATGTGCCATATATATGCATACGTTACACTTACGTGCTAAAATGAAAGTCTTTAATGTGTTTTGCAATTTCAATAAAATGTCTAGCAATGCAAATATCACACCGGACTTAGAACTGATTTTATATATAATTATCTTTTTCAATTACTTTATTTTTTATCAGTCTGAGAATGAAACTCCAATATATTGTTTATCAATACGACATTTATTTATTAACCTACAAATATCATAGTTTTGTTTTCCAGATGTAATGAATACTTCATCGCTATATGTTTGAATGCTATTCTATATTTGTCATTCTGAGAGATTGGTTAAAATGTGTATATAGATCTACTTACGTAGTGTTTTTTACAAAAACCTCCTATTAATATGATTAGCGTGGTTCTAGCTAGGTCTAGCCATAAAAAGGCATCAATACTGATATGTAAGAGAATCAAATATTAAATTTACCAATACATTTCGCAATATATAATAAAACATGTTTTAAATGACTGGTGCGTTTTTTGTAACGTTATTCAAAACTCGTACATAGCGAGTATTTGGGAGTTAATTTAGGCTTCACATAAATCTGAAATGAATAATTTATTTATAATGATAGTTTCAAGAGACTTTGTAAGAAAGCTTTCCAACGAAAATATAAGATATATAGCATAAAAAGCTATAAAATGGTAATATTTTGTAACTAGTTCGAATGTGGCTGGTCTTGAATTTGTAATCCATTTGTACTTTTTGATCAATTAGAGGGTAACATAGATACATAAACTGCAATTTAACACTGTTTATTTAACGACTAGTTGTGAAACATTGCATGTCTTGTTCGTAAAACAGATAAAGTTTTATTCCATGACATTCTAAATACGTCTCTCTCTCCCAGACATTCGCATGTGTCTGTAAATATTTTATATATATTTCACTGTAGGAAAGATTATTTTTATGTCGCAGTCTCTTATCAGTAGATGCACAAAGGTTGAGGTTGAATTTATCTGTTTCCGACTGAAAAATATGCTGTCGCGTCACCATTTTTCGTTAGCATTTGGTTTAAATTATTTATGGAATCTTTAAATGTGAAATCACACATTGAATAAATAATGTGATGGAAAATTGTTGTTTTTTTTTATTATTTTTTAAACATAGATGGTATCAAAACAGAAAGTTATAAAAACGTATCTATAACGCGCATGTAGGATTTTGTTTCAATGGTTATTCGTTGCAACAATTTTCAAAAGATTTTTTTAATTCAATAAGTGGATTGTTCGTTTTTTTATGTATGACGTCACGAAAATAAGGCACGGCCTTGGCCAATATACCGTGACAATGAAAATTATTGTGATAACATAACAAAAAACAGATATTACAATCACCCATTAATCGCTACACGTTTAATTTAATATGTCATCTATTTTATTGTCTAGTCTTAAAGCTAATATGTCATATCTTTTATTGGCTAATCATAAAGCTGATATGTTCTATATTTTATTGTCTAATCTAAAAGTACTACACAAAAGCTCTAAATGTGTAGCATTTCCACCAGTCATGACGTAACGTCTTCAAAATGGCGGGTTTATAAATCTCTTTAGCTATAAAATTGTCAAGATGATTGAACAAATCGTTTTATTTTTTATTTATTGTCGTCTGCCATGCAAACTTATGGATTTCAGTCTACGTCCAATCAATTATGGTCTAAATGGTGCCTTTTGCACTTCAAGTGTATTTGTTGCAAAGCCTGGCTGTCATAGAAGCAAAACGAGTTAAACAATGGCAAACGTTATCGGATAAAAATAGAAGATAATGCGCGAAATTCTTACTATACACGTATTTTACAGCATTGCTCCCTATGCTTATACGAATATTATATTTGTCCTCCAGAAAAAAAAACGTATAATAGCCCAAAACATAAAAAGAGTCAGGTTTTTGCTTTGAAGTTAGTTCTTGATTAAAAAAAATAATTGAAAACAATTAAACTCTTATTGGTTCTAAAATAAAATATTGTAGATATATTGAACGAAACGAATATTCGAGGAAATAGATTTTACTACACAGTTACAAGTACGTATATTTATTAAGACAGAGTATCTCTTGTTTGAAAGACACTTTTTGTTCATCTTCCTTGTTGTTTGCTATATTGCTGCAAAATTAAAAAGAATAAACGTATTTCAAATTGATATATAATCGTCTTTAACATAGTACCATTAAAACTTTATGTTTTATGCGTTATTGGCTCGTATTTTGATAAAGATTGCACACTTTATTAAAGCTTTATCTTTTTGATTCCGCTTTAATAAAATTCGGTTGTAAATATGTATGATCTATTTTCTTTCATATTACAAATTAAAAGACTTTCATCTCAGGAAAATAGTCTATTTCAGTATATGTTCTCAAATATCGATCATATAATATTGCTGTTGTTATTGTTTTGTTTTTTGTTGTTGTTTTTGTTTTGTTTTTTTTTTTTTTTTGTTTTTTTTTCCTTTTTTTCTCAACAATTCGAAAATATAAATTTTTATATGCTAAAATCTGTTTTTATTAAACTTGCCTTACAAGCTAAAAAAATTTATTATTGATAAAAGTAAGACTATTTCAGCTATGATGCAGATATAAGATAGCGGAAGTAATTCATTTCTTAAGCTTTGTCCGCATTATTGTGCATGCGAAATATTTGAATATTGATGATAATACAGAAATTATGTATCTAATCGGAAAAGAAATAATCCAACGGATTTTTCTGAAATATATCAGAATAAATGTTTGAAAGCCTGTTATAGCAGTAACAACAAAATATACTAAATAAAGAGTTATTTTAAGGTTCTGTTAATAAACTTCTTACTAACATTTTGTCGAGACACCACAGCTTATAAACAAACTGCAACATCCTTTCAAATTCAAATTCACCATTTTCGTGTTTCAATGTTTAATTCTGCTTAATAAACCCATGCTAGAGGGCGTGGACAGAAACTTGCACTTTCCAGTACCGTCCAGTGTCAGACTCAATCAAACCTTGTCTGCAACAGTTTCAATTTTGTCGTTTTGGACGTATTTCTGGGAATCCGTTTTCTCTATTGTACTGAATCGTATTAATACAAAAACATATTTTACGCTCGAGATCAACGTTTGATCTGATAATGTAAAAAAACAAACATCATAAATATAAATTTGCTTTATCTACAACAGAAAAATGTATTAATTTCTTACGGCTAAATCTACCTTGAGTAACAAGTTACTTTTTTACAAATAATTGCTTGTGGAAAAAAATTATATATACTTATGACTCGGTCTTTGTAATTATAAATATTAATGTTAAATGATGCTACATTTGCATTTTATAAAACCACGACTTTTCTATAATGTTAACAAAATCAGCAAAATCTTATTTTATTTCTAGCAAATTGAATAAAAAAATGCAGTTTGAATCTTTCCGTTATCGACAGCGGTTAATACATACCACAGTTTATGACCCTTAGCAACGGCCTGAGAAGAACGTTAACATTTTGAGTAAATATTTTATTATGTTTTCCATTTTTACGAAAATTAAAAAAGAAGAACGGATATTTGTTGGCACGAAAAGAACTTCCATGTTTAACAATTCATGTTAAACACATCTGTTGAAATAGGAAATGAATACATTCTTATGACGCGATATGTCTTCAATTTTGTAATATATATACCAAACAATGGCCAGAAAGTCTGTAGAAGTATCTAGATTTGTCAAATATTGACAAATAAAATGTTTACATTATACAAAACTGATATAATTTAAACATTTTATTGTATGTCTTATTTCAATAATTGATAAGTCATAACTTACCACACTGAGCTTGAAATTCATAATTGTTATATTGTTGTCGTACCAACCTTTATTAATTTTGTATTATTCGTAAATTTTTTTTTAGGAATATCAATACAAATAGCTGAAGAAGCATAACTTTGTTTGCCTGATCATTCTGCAGTAATTTTACGTATATATTTATTTATTTGCTTATTTTTAAATATCCATGATATACTATAAATAGTATATTCAACGTAGTATTCCTTCAGTGGTGTTTTAGGGACAAAAGAATGTTTTGGTAAAACTGTTTGAAAATTTCTCGGTCTTCGATACGTCAGATGATAGCAAAACACACAATTTAAACTATGTATGTAATGTCTCGCGCGCGATGATTAATTAATAATTGATTGCTTGTATATATATGCATGGTCACAGACTAATTAATTTCCTGAAATTTATTGATAACTGCACTTTTACAGTTTTACATTTGATCGAAAGAGAAAAGACAATGATCAATTTTGTGCGCTAAAAGGATATTAAAATTTGAAATTATAATGTATTAGATAGTCGCTGCATAAATCCTAGATGGGAATGCAAATTGATTTATAAGTCTCAAATTGGAAAAAAAATACGAGTTCGTAACACTACTGTATCAAACAGCAAAATTGAAAAATTAACAAAAATCTAACAAAGCGCATATTGATCACAATATTATAATGGAATTACATTGTCATACTGATAAAAAAAGAAATTGAAAAAGATTGTTCTATATAAAATCAGTTCTTAGTCTGGTGTGTTATTTGCATTGGTAGACATTTTATTGAAATTGCAAAACAAATTAAAAACTTACATTTTCGCAAGTATTGACAGTTCTATTCCACTCCTTAAACATCCCTCAATAGAAATCCAGAGCCCCACCGATAAGACCGGCTTCCACCACACGATTTTTCCTTCGTGCACCATTTGCAAGAGGAACTTCCTACCGGAGCACCGGCTGCGCATTATCGCGCGAGGCAAAATTTATCTGTTCACCGGCAAATTGTCAACATCCGGCACTCGTTCTTTTTGAACAACAAACAACTGTTGATGCATTATCTTGTAAAGTATGTCCATGAACTCGTCTTAAACATTCATTAAATCAACGAACTACATGGTAAGAATTATGCTGATCTCTAAACCTGACTTTTTACCCTTGGTTTTAGCAATATTTGCCACGTTGAATAGTACACTCAACCATGTGTCTGTAAACAACCTAGGGACTACTGATAGGGACTCCGTGGTGTCGAAGACTTTCACATATGCCAGTTTGTGCAACACAGACCCCATCCCCTCTTTACAAGCAGTGCAATCTATATGTGGCCAGGGCATCTTCTTCAAACGTAAACAACACCTTCGCTACCTCAGTTTTCTACTAATCCTACGATCATCTGACACCCAAATGAACCCTGGACCAATACAGCGCAAATCTAAGTTCCCATGCGGCGTTTGTGAGAAAGGCTGCCATTGGAATCAGAAGGCTATCTGCTGCGATGAGTGTGAAACATGGTACCATGCTAAATGTATACAGCTGAATGATGCTGTCTTCCTGCCCTTCACTAAATCTGACAACGATATGAGCTTTACATGCTTCTCTTGTGGTATCCCCAACTTCTCTTCAAGCCTATTCGACTCGGTCTATGTCCACCAGATTGACACAGATCAACCAAACCATAGCAACAGCCTACATTCAGTTATCAGCAGCGACATCTCAGAACTAGAGAGCGTATCCAGTGTCAATATATCAGACATATCCAATATTTCCAGATCAACTCACAGCACTTCTAGTACGGAAAACTTCCCACCGTCATGCTCTAGTCCTAAAAAGAATTTCAAGCACAAACTACGAACAAACAACATCCGACTAGCCAGCATTAATATTCAGAGTGTCTGCAGCTCCAAAAAGAAAGCAAGCTTCTGGAACTTCCTTGAATCTGTCAGCTGCGACATCATATGTGGCTGTGAAACGTGGCTAAACCCAACAATCTATGATGCTGAAATTCTTCCAACCAACAGCAACTACACCATTCACCGTAAGGATAGACCTGATGGCTATGGAGGGAGCCTCATTCTTGTTAAGGACAACATTGTCAGCGAACCAGTCGAAGTCAACACTCCATGTGACATCCTATTCCAGAAAATTGAATGCATCAATAAAGAGACCCTCATCATCGGCTCAGCTTACAGACCAACTAATAATGATGAAGAATATTCAAGACATCTATTCAATGCCATCTCACACATCTGCAACAAATTTAAAAATGCTACTATCTGGATTGCAGGTGACTTCAATCTACCAGATATTAATTGGTCAAACAACGCAATCAATGGACACCAATACAGGAAAGCAATAAATGAACAATTTCTTCTCCTAGAACCTGAACTAGGCCTCACACAAATTGTTGACTTCCCTACAAGAGGCGACAATATACTTGACCTCTTCCTCACCAATCGACCACAACTTGTCAACCGCTGTACAGCAACCCCAGGGATAAGCGACCACCACGCCATATTTGTTGACACCAACATGTGTGCCACACGTATTAAACCAACAAAGCGCACCCTGTACATGTGGGGGAAGGCCAACATCAATACCATTAAAGAAAAAAGCAAAGCCTTATCAGACACCTTACTAGAGAAAATCAACCCCTCTTCAGACATTAATTACATCTGGACTATTTTCAAAAATGGCTGCCAAAAGATCATTGAAGATGAAGTCCCACATCGCCAAAGTGCTCAAAGATTCAATCAGCCATGGATCAACCGTGATATAAGGCGAATAACCAGACTGAAACGAAGGTGGTTCCGGCGTGCCAAGAATTCAAACTCCACTTCTGATTGGTCAAAATATAAAGATATCAAAAGGAAAGCCCAACGCCTATGCAGATCTGTCCATGATGCCCACATATCAGACATGCTCCAGCCAGACCATCAAAACCCAAAAGTCTTCTGGAACTACATCAAATCTAAGAAGAAAGACAACTTTGGTGTGTCTCCACTCAAGAAGGACGGGTTGGCATACAGCGATGGTAAACAGAAAGCTGAACTTCTAAACAACCAGTTCACCTCTGTCTTTACCAAAGAGGACATGGCTCAACGCCCTACTCTTCCTCCAAGTTGCTTACCAACTCTAAAACCTATACATGTCACGATTAAGGGCGTCCAGAAGCTTCTGTCGAATCTTAAGCCACACAAGGCTCCAGGCCCAGACAAGATACCCACTAGGCTCCTCAAACTTGCATCAGAAGAGTTGTCTCCGGGCCTAGCAAAGCTATTCCAACTGTCTCTGGATCAAGGTCAGATCCCACTCGACTGGAAAACCGCCCTCGTCTCACCTGTCTTCAAAAAAGGAAATCGCTCATCACCATCCAACTACAGACCTATCTCTCTAACATCAGTCTCCTGCAAAGTACTGGAACACATCATCTTCAGCAACATCATGTCTCACTTTGACTCACACAACATCCTCTCTGACTACCAACATGGGTTCAGAAAAAAACGCTCCTGTGACACTCAACTACTAATGACCATTAATGACTTAGCCAAAGGAATAGATAACAACCATCAAATTGACGCTGTTCTACTTGACTTCTCAAAAGCATTTGATAAAGTTCCACACTCACGTCTCCTTCAGAAACTGGACCATTATGGAATAAGAGGCACAACCCACTCCTGGATTGAAGACTTTCTCTCGTCGCGCACACAACAGGTTGTCCTTGAGGGCTCCTTTTCAGCTACCTCACCTGTCACCTCTGGTGTCCCTCAGGGCAGCGTCCTTGGCCCTCTTCTTTTCCTGGCCTACATCAATGATTTACCATCGAAGGTCCAATCCACGGCTCGACTCTTCGCCGATGATTGCCTCCTGTACAGAATCATCCGTAGCCCTGAGGACTCACGCCAACTCCAACATGACCTTGATAGTCTCCAATCCTGGGAGGATGATTGGCAGATGGCCTTTAATCCCGACAAATGTGAAGTCATCCACATCTCCACAAAAAGAAAGCCCATTACTAACACCTATAGCATCCACGGAAAAGAACTCAACACTGCAGATCATGCCAAATATCTTGGAGTCACCATCTCTTCAGACCTCTCATGGAAAAAACATATCGATAACATCACCAAAAAGGCTAACTCCACCATGTCATTCATCAGGCGAAACATACGATCTAGCCCTCCAAGCGCAAAGTCTAATGCCTTCAAGACATATATCAGACCTACTGTTGAATACGCCTCATCTGTCTGGTCCCCTCACTCTGAGGGTCTTATCAACCAACTAGAAATGGTCCAACGTCGCGCTGCAAGATTCGTGAAACAAGACTACACACGAACAAGCAGCGTCACCGACATGCTTACCGACCTCAAATGGGACACCCTCCAACACCGGCGCAACAACACCAGAACAACTATGTTCTTCAAGATAATGCACAACCTTGTGGATATTATACCAGATCCTCCACTTATCAATGCTAAGACTGTCAGAGGGCACAACCAACGCCTCCGCCAAATCAGAGCACGCACCTCCATCTTCCAAAACAGTTTCTTCCCTGCAACCATCGTGCTTTGGAACAAGCTGCCGCAAGACGTTGTTGACCAGACCAGCCTGGATGCTTTCCAATCAGCTCTGGCCAGCCAACATATAAACTTCTAATCACGGAGTTGTTTTTACTCTTTTAATAGAAACTGTAAATAGGGAAACTTTTTATTTTTATTTTGGAAAACAGTCAGTCCTGCCTGCTGCGTATGTATATACAGTTTTTACCCAATTGCGAGTATACTCCTTGCGGAGTGATGCAATCACTTGAGATGATGATGATGATGATGAAGTAAGTGTAACGATCAGTTCTTAGTCTGGCAAAATATTTGCATTGCTAGACATATTATTGAAATTGAAAAAGAAATGTAACACGTTATTTTTGGCAAGTAAATGTAGGGTATGCATTTATACGGCACTTCTTATAAACGTTCGCAGACGCTTTGGCTCATTTACCCTATAAAACTAGGGAATTAGAAGGCACTGTAAAACATTTTTTAACTATCCATTTTCGATCTATTCCGACCGAATGCCGGTCTGTTTTCAGTTTGACTTCCTGTAAAATTTACAGAAAATAACATTCGTTGTTCAATTTATAATTATACCCCCGCACAACAAAGTTGTAAGGGGGGTATACTGGAATCAGCTTGTCCGGCCGTCCGGCTGTCCGCCCGTCCAGCCGTCCGTCGGTTTTTTCTTGTCCGCCCAATAACTTAAGATTCCTTTGACCCTTAGTCGTCATATTTGGCATGGAGGTTAGTCATGATTAGTAGATGACCCCTATTGATTTTGAGGTCACCAGGTCAAAGGTCAAGGTCACAGGGGCCTTGACTTCAAAAAGCTTGTCCGCCCAATAACTTAAGATTCCTTTGACCTACAGTCGTCATATTTGGCATGGAGGTTAGTCATGATTAGTAGATGACCCCTATTGATTTTGAGGTCACCAGGTCAAAGGTCAAGGTCACAGGGGCCTTGACTTCAAAAAGTTTGTCTGCCCAATAACTTAAGATTCCTTTGACCTACAGTCTTCATATTTGGCATGGAGGTTAGTCATGATTAGTAGATGACCCCTATTGATTTTGAGGTCACCAGGTCAAAGGTCAAGGTCACAGGGGCCTTGACTTCAAAAAGCTTGTCCGCCCAATAACTTAAGATTCCTTTAACCTACAGTCGTCATATTTGGCATGGAGGTTTGTCATGATTAGTAGATGACCCCTTTTGATTTTGAGGTCACCAGGTCAAAGGTCAAGGTCACAGGGGCCTTGACTTCAAAAAGCTTGTCAGCCCTATAACTTAAGATTCCTTTGACCTACAGTCGTCATATTTGGCATGGAGGTTAGTCATGAGTAGTAGATGACCCCTTTTGATTTTGAGGTCACCAGGTCAAAGGTCAAGGTCACAGGGGCCTTGACAAAAAAAAGCTTTTCTGCCCAATAACTTAAGATTCCTTTGACCCACAGTCTTCATATTTGGCATGGATATTGATCATGATTAGTAGATGACCCCTTTTGATTTTGAGGTCACTGGATCAAAGGTCAAGGTCATAGGGACTTTGACTTCAAAAAGTTTGTCCACCCATTAACTTAAGATTCCTTTGACCCACAGTCTTCATATTTGGCATGGATGTTGATCATGACTATAAGGTGACCCCTTTTAATTTTGAGGTCACTGGGTCAAAGGTCAAGGTCACAGGGACCTTGACAAAAAAAAGCTTTTCTTCTCGATTGCTAAAGAATGTCCTGTCTGCAGTGTATTGATTTGGACATTTTCACATTTGAAGCATGTAGAATACATAACTTAGCAATGTACTGGCTTAGTAACCTCAGATTTGGCAGGGAGGTTGTCCTTGAGCTATAAATGGCCACTGTTAATTCTGACATAGTGCATAGTGGTATGCGGGGGTATTCACGCCATGATAGTGGCAGTTCTAGTTACAATTAAAATCTTGGAATCTCATTGGCCATTCTAAAATGAAATGTAAAGGATAGTTCTTGTCATTCTAAGATAGTTTTAAACTAACATGTAAAGGATAGTCCTTGCCATTATGACACAAAATCTAAAGGATAGTTCTAAAATAAAATGTACAAGACAGGGGCCCGTTTCACTAAATTTCTTACGATCATTATTTTCGTAAGTCAAAATTTAAAGTCGCTTCTACAATAGTAACTAATTTCATAATTCTGCCATGCATCATCTAATTGGAATCGTCTTTAAAAGACGATTCCAATGAGATATTGCATGGTAGAATCTGGTGATGAATGAAAACATCAGGGACAATTCGTGATTTTGACTTACGAACAACTTTTTCATAAGAAGTTTATTGAAACGGGCCCCTGTTCTTTTAACTTTAAATTGCACTGTTTAACAATACTTGCATGCAGATATCATCACTATTATTTTACGTGAGAACTTGCTGAGTTTATTTTGAGTTTTAAATTTTGTCCAAAATAACTAGAATGATATCAGAAGAACTTATCAGGTACCCCTTAATTTATGATGTTCAATAAGTGTCTAATATATTATATGACTATTTAATATCGAAGTGTTCATTTGATACAATGTTTATAATTTTTACATATGTTTGCATATGAATCAAGTATTTTTAAAAAGAAAATTGCCTTACCGACTGCGTAGATGTTTGTGTTAGAAATTGTGTGCACTTACCGAAACAAGACCGGTTTGTTTAGAAACACATATATCTTAAAGTGTTCCATTATTCAAGATTAGTAACCCTACAAGATTTTGTCAACAGGTCTTTGATTGTTTTGCAAAACAATACTAACTCGTACGAAGTAGTGCAACAACATCTCGGATGTAGTAGTTTAAACTTGTATTTCTTTTTTTTTATTTAGCACATTTGTGGTTAAGGTGTTGTCTTTACGGGTTGGGGCATCAGAACTTCAGCTGAGTGATCGTAAGAGAGGTGGCTAAATGGGTTCGAATTAGTGAGTATATGCATCTGTAAGCTGCAGCAAATAAGGTGGTTGTGCCTCCTGATGTTGCCCTAAGTTTTAACATCAACGGTTAACCAAAATCATCTTTCCTGTTTCGGCGCCACATGACACAAACTGTTTTCGGGCGCCGAAAAATAAAAACAAAATTTTTAAAAGGTTTAAAGAGTAATACAAATAGAGTAATGATTATGTTATGCCAAATTTCTATTAGTAAATGTGATTGATAATTGCGATGGTAAGTGTTTTTCCAACAAGCTATAGTTTAGAAATTTCAAGCGAGTTCGACAATTTGCAATCCATCAAATTTTCCCATTAAGTTTAAGCTATCAAAGACAAATCAATCAAAGTTTTCTCTCAAATTTGTATACCAATGAGTAAATGTATCTATAATCAGCACAAGATTGTCTGTTTGAAACATCTGCTTGGGAACACAGTTTGATTAAAGTGTTACAGCATATTAAGATAAACAGTACGTTAGAAATAAATCTAAAATAGATAATAAGAGAAACAAAACCTAAAAGATGAAGTAAGAAAAGTATTGATGATGGCGATTTGTTTAAATTTTCATTGATATTACTTTTTTAAGCTTAGCTCGTAACTAATTATTAGTGTTCTAAAAATGCATGTTGTTTTTATTTTCTTTATCATTTATAATAATTATAGTGGGTGACCAAATTGTATAATTTAGATGTCTGAACTCAATAACATTATGTTATTGGATGAAAAAGAATATAGTGTTGTGTTCAGCTTGCAGGAGAAAAATGAAAACCTTTAAGAACTCATAAAACGATAAAATTGAAAATGTTGCAAATTTGGTTGAGTTAGAATATTTGAGGACAGAAGTCGTAAGTGAAAACTTCCGCCCATCCACCTTATAGCACCGGCTCAAAAAAGAATTTAAAATTTAAATATAAAATACTTTCGAATTTGATGATTATTTAAAACAGTTTTAATTGTAATTCGATAGCAAAAGATACAGTGTTGTGTAGAGTTTGCAGCAGAAAAAATGAAAACCTTTAAGAACTCATTAAAAGAAAGAAAGAAAAACATTGCAAACTCGGATGAGTTAGAATGTTTAATATGTATAGGTTTCCGCAACGAAAAGCTGATCGTTTTGCGTACTAGATGCATTATTACAACTTTGTGATTTATTAACAATAGACAATTTGTATCCTTTATCAAACGATACGATAACTTAAGAACGGCGTCGCACAGGATAATTGTTTTATATATTAATCTGAATTTTTATTACTTTCCATTTTCGTTGTGCATGACAGACTAAGATAAATTTTCAAATACGTTAAATATGTTCAGTTTTCTAAGAATGTCCTCTTTATGTCGTAAGTGATGCTTTACAATATCTCGTACCAGTAATAATGGCGTTGTTCCGTTTATGTCCTTTATAAATCAGTTACATTGAATCTTTTCTGTAAATTATAAAGAACCAAACAATTATTTGATTATGTAGTTCCATAACTTAGTTTGTTTTAGCTCGACTATACAGTGAGCTGTCCTCTTCCCGCGAATATAACTTTTTCATTTCTTAAGGTACCAACTTCAAATATATGTTTCTTATCATCAACCTCATTACATGAGAGAAGGTTTTAAAGGCTAGCAAAAAAAAAGTGACGTCCCTTGATTTTTGTTCCGTTATGTGTCTTGTTTACGTTCAAGAGATGTTACGTTGTGTCTCTTCCGCTATATGTCTATACAGTTATGTCTCTTGTTTTGTGTTTCGTTTTTGTCCTATGTTTGCCTTGTTTTCCATATATATATATGTGTGTTGTTGACCTATTTAATTTCTGTTCTATTTAGTTTTCTGTCCCGTTATGTCTCCTGTTCAGTTTTGTGATTTGTTTCCTAACTTCTTGTATTGTACTCTCACTGTTATAAACTGTTCTTATCTTGTTGTCTGCGAATTTTGTTGTCTGTTCCGTAAAGTATCTTGTTGTTATTTACTGTTTAATTTTTCCAGTCCACTACTTGTCATCTCTTCCATTTTCTATCTTTTAAACGGTTGCCCATATAGATATATATGTGAGTCTTCCAGCGACGAATTAGTTAGTTAAGATTTTGGACGATAGTGCAAAATACCCTTCTTTTAGAAGCTTCTCGTGCCACGTTTTTAGAACACATACACAAGACTCTTATTTGTTTGTTGTTGTTGTTGTTTTTGAGGATGCAAATGCCGATAAAGTCACCTTTTCATACCACTGAAATCGAAATGAATATGCACAATAAATGTTTGATAAAAGTTGCATACTTAATAAGATCTTTATACTTTTGATATCGCTTTCAGTACATTTGGCTGTCAGTTGTTATCACTTGTTTATATTTAAAATCTTTAAAGAGCAGATTAGTTATTGGATTTCCTACATTTTGATAGAGTATTACGGATGATAAAGCAATATGAAATTATGACTCAGTCTGTATAATATAAGAAGAGATGGTTTAGAAAAAAATCGTACGACATGTTTGGAATACTGCTGTAAATACATGTAACAAGATTAAAAATCGGCTTAAATTTTTAGTAGTAATCTATCTCGGTACCTTTATTGTTAAAGAGTTACTTAATTCTGTACAAACCGATGTTGCACTTTTTATTATCTGTCATAAATACACAATCCTCTCGGGTCTGCAGTATGCACAAACAATCAAAGTATAACAACGCTAGTATAATCGTGTATTTATTTTGTAAATGGTTAACTGCTGTTGAAATGCATAAAAATGCTTTAATAACAGAACAACTTTTTTAAATATATAGTTTCAAACTTATTGTACATGTAGGCTATTGATTTAAACTTAAGTGTTTAATATCCAAACGCCCACTGAGATGCCCTTTTAGAGCGTT